>NW_015506804.1:81904-87735 GCF_001515645.1 Sinocyclocheilus grahami
GTGGGGGAGTGTGTGAGAGTGTGTGAGAGTGTGTGAGAGTGTGTGAGTGAGAGTGAGTGTGTGAGAGTGAGTGTGAGAGTGTGAGAGTGTGTGAGTGTGTGAGTGTGTGAGAGAGTGTGAGAGAGTGTGAGAGTGAGTGTGAGAGTGTGTGAGTGAGTGTGTGAGTGAGTGTGAGAGAGAGTGTGAGAGTGTGAGAGAGTGTGTGTGTTTTAAATATCGTCTCATTATTAAAGGCCAGAGCCAATATTTACTCACACACCTGAGCAGCTCAACCGCACTGTTTATCCAGCACAGAAGCAAAATGAATGACAGAAAGTACATCGGTATTACCGTGGTTTTTTGGTCATGTACCACATATAACCACATATTAATTTAACTCTGATGCACACATTTCTAAGGCTGTTAAACCTGTTTCACACTCAATCTCCTGCATGTCTTCTGTCGTCTGATTGATCGTTTAGAGTGTTTTATCCAGTCAAAGCTCTTTTAGTGTAATTGTAGAAACGCATCTCGTGTCAAATCTTGACTGGTTTTGATCAAGTAAAGGTCAGAATAACGTCAGTAATATCTCCAGATGAACACTTACTGCACTGAAGCAGCTCAGCTTTACTTGATTCTCCATCAATCATGTTTTAGAGTCTCAAATCTGATCCTCAGGATCTTTTGAGGAGCGTTTGTTTCCAGAAGCTTTACTTTCACTGTTCCTCAGCGGAGGAATGATCTTCACAAGCCTCCAGAACATCTCACATCTTCTGAGGAGCCTTTATTTCTTCAGCTCTCAATCACTGCATTATATGTTTGGAGCATTTCACTCTCATCTCACTGAGACAGATTACTGGAGATATAGAGCGACCGCTGATATTCAGATCATTTTATGTCAGTATCTGCTGCACTGTTATAAAGATGTCACTGATGTACATCACAAGCAGCAGAATTTCATCATGTAAACAAGTCATGCATGTGTTTTGTGGTGTTGTTTTGTCAGAGAGCTACTGTCCAGTGATGCTTTGAAGGACTTCAGCCGTGCTCGTGTCTACCTCGACAAGAACTACCAATCCCAGGAGCAGTTCACAGTAAGTCACTGGTTTCAGGAGTGTTTCTGTAGTTTCTGCCTGTAGATTCACTGCAGGACCGCTAGGGGGCGCCACATGTCTCCTGATTCTCTTGTGTTTCTAATGACTGATTTATTATAGGTATAAAATATCAGTTAAAAGTTTCTACTCATTGTTTTACATGATTAATAATAGTATGTATGATTCAGATGAAGAATATATGTCTGCACAACTCATTTCAGTCATTTAAGCTGGAACTTTGTTTAATTCCTAACAGGTTTATTTCATGTTACACGTTGTTTTACAGAAATAACGTTAATGTTTAAAACACCATATTTATATATTATTTATATTACACATTTATTTATATATAAAGCCAATAATGTTTATTTTACAAGATAAAAATGAAACTAAGAGCAGAACTCCTTATATGTAATATTAATTTAATATAATAACTTAAATATTAGGGTTTTTAAGAAGCATAAATTGAGTCGCATGTGTTTGAATCTAGTTTTTTTTAAATATTTAATATGTTTTGTTCAATTCAAGTCAAGTTTTATTTCTCGTTACACATTATTTCAAAGCAGCTTTACAGAAATCCATAATATTATTCTTTATAAGATCTTACTATTAGAGCTGGGCGATATGATGGTTTACATCTGGAGATTTATTGTTCGTATTTATGGCTTTATGTTTATGTGTACGGGTAAAGTTGGATATGAATATGATGTGTATTAATTGAAGTGTTTGATGTTCTGGTGATTATTGATGAAATCTGTATTGATTTGTAGTAAAATTCTTGTGCAGTCGTGAATGATTCTGGCCGAGGTATTGGTCTTCATGGGTTCTGTGTTTATGAACGGACATATCTGGATAATATATTAGCTTTGTAATCTCATAAATAGTCTGTCTTCAGACTGAGTTTCCCGCTGCAGCCACTAGATGGAAGCAGAAACCCAGAGATCAAGACAGAGGAGCCAGAAATACTCAACATATGAGATATAATGCTTAATAGACCCTTCATGCACGTTCAAATATATATATATATATATATATACACATATGGATAATATTTAAAATATAAATAAATTTTATGATGTCTAATCACAGTAAAACATGTTGGGATCAGACAGGCGATGAATCGGCGCTCAGACAGATTTGTTTTGCTCGGTAACGGTTTGTCGTGTGCTCGAGCTGTCAGTTTTCAGATAATGTGAGTTGAGAGAGAGAGAGAGAGAGAGACGGAGAGAGACCGTTCGCTGAGGGAGATTTAGCTCTCCTTTTTTCTTCTAATATAAATCTTGTAATATATAAAACGATTGGTTCTATTAATATATGTGACCCTGGAGCACAAAACCAGTCATAAGGGTTACATTTTTTTTAAAATTGAGATGTATGCATCATCTGAAAGCTGAATAAATAGCTTTCCATTGATGTATGGTTTGTTAGGATCGGACAATATTTGAAAATCTGGAATCTGAGGGCGCAAAAAAATCTAAATATTGAGAAAATCATCATCTTTAAAGTTGTCCAAATGAAGTTCTTAGCAATGCATATCACTAATCAAACATTAAGTTTTGATATATTTACGGTAGGACATTTACAAAATATCTTCATGGAACATGATCTTTACTTAATATCCTAATGATTTTTGGCATAAAAGAGAAATGTATAATTGTGACCCATACAATGTATTGTTGGCTATTGCTACAAATATCCCCCAGCGACTTAACACTGCTTTTGTGCTGCAGGCTCACATATATAAATAAATATATTCTCTCTCTTTCTCTATATATGTATATATATATGTATGTGTATGCATAATTATATAAATTATCGCAATATGCATATCGCTACGGCTTGCAATATTAATAAAAACCGAAAGTGAGTGTGTGTGTGTGTGTGTGTGTGTGTTTGAGTGTGTGTGTGTTTGAGTGAGTGTTTGAGTGTGAGTGTGAGTGTGAGTGTGTGTGCGTGTGTGTGTGTGTGTGTTTGAGTGTTTGAGTGTGTGTGTTTGAGTGTGTGTGTTTGTGTGTTTGAATGTGTGTGTGTGTGTTTGAGTGTGTGTGTGTGAGTGTAAGTGTGTGTGTGTGTGTGTGTGTGTGTGTGTGTTTGAGTGTGTGTGTGTGTGTATGTGTGTGTGAGTGTGTGTGAGTGTGTGTGTGAGTGTAAGTGTGTGTGAGTGTAAGTGTGTGTGTGTGTGTTTGAGTGAGTCTGTGAGTGTGTGTGTGAGTCTGTGAGTGTGTGTTTGAGCGTGTGTGAGTCTGTGTGTGTGTTTGAGTGTGAAAGTGAGTGTGTGTGTGTGTTTGAGTGTGAAAGTGAGTGTGTGTGTTTGAGTGTGAGTTTGTGTGTGTGTGAGCGAGAGTGTGTGTGTGTGTGTGTGTGTGTTTGAGTCTGTGTGTGTGTGACACTGTGTGTGTGTGTGTGTGTTTGAGAGAGTGTGTGTGTGTGTGTGTGTGTGTGTGTGTGTGTGTGTGTTTTGAGTGTGTGTGTGTTTGTGTGTGTGTGTGTGAGAGCGAGAGTGTGTGTGTGTTTGAGTGTGAGTATGTGTGTGTGTGTGTGAGCGAGAGTGTGTGAGTGTGTGTGTGTGAGCGAGAGTGTGTGTGTGTTTGAGTGTGAGTCTGTGTGTGTGAGCGAGAGTGTGTGAGTGTGTGTGTGAGCGAGAGTGTGTGTGTGTGTGTGTGTGTGTTTGAGTGACAGCCGCGGCTCTGATGGTGTGTGTTTTACGGTTCTTGTAAAGTATACAGGAGGTAAAATGTCAATTAGAGGAGGCATCTCTGATCATTCAGCTGCCGTTCACTAGTTCCACACCATTAATATTTATCATGCCGCTCTGCCCCGGGGCCCCGGGGGTAATGATGTGCACTAATGCCCGCCCCTTATTACCACAGCACTGGCTCGCGTGTGTGTGATATTAAGTGTTCCTGTCACAATGCATTAATGCCGACACACTGTTCTCCTGCTAACATGCCACGACCCGCGGTTTTAATTAGGACGAGCCCGAGACATCATGATAGCGGCGGAAAGCCTCCGTTCTCTGCGAGAAGCAGCCCACAGATCCACTGTGTTATTGCGGATGATGAATGCCCAATCCTGAATCTCAGCGAAACTCACACGCATCTGATGAAGAACAACACAGGGTTTCCGCTTCGTTTCATCAAATTTAAGGCCATAAAAAGTCTTAAATAGTATACGTTTTAAGAGGTCTTAAATTCAAGGAGGGAAAAATTTAAATTTTTTGTAATAATTAAAAATGATTACAAATAAGATGCATATTTTCTGTCTCTTATCATTTTGAATCAGCAGCTGAAGTAGTAAACATTGACATTTCAAAATAAGAGTCCTGGTGAATTTCAGGCTCGTTTATGATTAAAAGTCCTTCCTTATGCATAAAATCTTTCCCTCCTGGCTATTATTGGTAGTTTGGTTACACAATAAACACTATCTCCACTATAACGCGCCGTATGGCTGTGCAGGAGGATTCACAGTGTGTGTGCGCGAGGCTGTTTTCAGCTCTCATCAGTGCTTTATGTTTGGTTCATCGTCACACTAAGTATTAATGTTCACTGTGTGTATCATCCTGCAGTGGTTTGTGCTCCAGACATTAATGATTCCTCAATTTTTACGTTTTTTGAGCTCTTATGATCATACTCGAGCATCAAGAACACTCAACCAGGCCACAGGATGACTTAATTAAAAAACAATGGTCAGTTACTTTTTAAAAAATAATTAAATAAATAATTTATAATAAAAAAATTAATTATTATTTCAAATTATTTTTAAATTATTTTTTAAAAATGTAAAATTAATTTATTCTTACAAATAATTATTTAAAAAAAATAATACATTTTTTTTTAACAAGATAAAATATTTTTTAAAAATCACTTAATATGGTATAAGCACAAAAAAAATCAAGATGTTAGCTGAAATCATATTTCGTTTAAGAAGATTTGTTTTGTGAGAAAATAAATACTTTTTAAACATATATTTAGGTTAAAAATTTAAGTTTAATGAAGTCTCTTCTGCTCACCAAGGCTGCGTTTATTTAATCAAAAATACAGTAAAAATTGTGAAATATTATTATATTTTAAAACAGCTGTTTTCTGTGTGAATCTCTGTTAAACTGTAATTTATTTCTGTGATCAAAGCTGTATTTTCAGCATCTTCAGTGTCACATAATCTTCAGAAATGATCAATTTTATTGTTCAGGATTTGCAGATGAATAGAAAGTTCAAAGGAACAGCATTTATCTGAAATATAAATCTTTTCCAACGTTATAAATGTCTTTACTGTCACTTTTGATAAATTTAATGTGTCATTGATGAATAAAAGTATTATTATTCAGATGTATAGCTGTAGTCTGAGACACTACTCTGAACATAACCAGCTTAAAATATCACAAACTGAATCCAGCGTCTCTTATTCCAGAGGCGTTTGAATGTGCCGGACGTCACTGGAGTAATATTGTAGAGCAATAATTCACACACTCTCTAAAACACACACTCTCACACACACGCGCACAGACGTCTGGATGTGTGCTGAGTGACAATCGATGAATCTGCCATCAGACGTGAGTTATGAGGGCGAGGTGCTGGAGAAATTTGGAGCAAAATATATATGCGGCTAATGGATTATATAGACACAGATGCATCTGATGTGAGCGGCCCTCAGAGAGGAAACATATACACACACACACTCTCTCTCTCTCTCTCTCTCTCTCTCTCTCTCACTCACACACACACACACACACACACACACACACTCACTCACTCACTCTCT
>NW_015506804.1:87845-90260 GCF_001515645.1 Sinocyclocheilus grahami
CACACACACACACACGCGCACACACTCTCTCTCACTCCACACACACACACACACTCTCTCTCTCTCACTCACTCACACACACACGTACGTGTAAGTGCTTGTAAACCCACGCAGTATGTGTGTGTGGTCAGATTGGTTTAGCAGGGGTGAGTAAATCGTGTGTGTGTGTGTGATGATGATGTGTGTGGAGCGTGTGTGTCTGCCCTCGGCCCCGTGTGAGTGTGTGTAAGGGCCACAGTGAAGGTGAGGCTGTCATATCGATCTTTTTAGTGCTAAAATATGAGCCACTTTACTCTGCTCCCCAGCGCAGTGATGTGAAAAATAATAACTTGGCCCCAAATTAAAAATATTGATCGCTTAGGAGATGTTGAGAGCAAATAAACATCCACTGAAGGATTTTTCACCCGCCCATCTCTCTCTCTCTCTCTCTCTGCGCTGTAAACATGAGCTGTGTTTGTGTGTGCTTCCTGTAGATCTGTTCCAAACGCTACCGAGCCGCCTGCTTAGACAGTATTTTAAGGCATTGTAGATGATAATCTCTCAATGCACTGCAAGCATTTGGTGGAAAAAGTTTGAGATGCAATGCTAGTAAGTAGAAAATAACAATAATCATGCGTCATTCTCTACTGAAATATAGTAATAAAATGTTATTATTTAGGTCAGATTAATAATGCAATATTTTACCCAATATTTATTTTATTTGGCAGATGCTTATATTCAAAGCGTCTTACATTGCATTCAAAGTTATCAGTTGTTGCTTGTGTGTGTGTTATTTTAGTATAATTGAAATACTATTATAGTTTTTATTTTTATATTTTTTATTTTAATTTGTTTTCATTTTAATGTTTAGTTCAAATTGAGTTAAATTTTTTTATTGAACAGTTTTAGTAATTTAGTTTTTTTGTCTTTAAAAAAAAAAATGTCTGTATAGTTAATACATTTTTATTTCAGTATTATTTTGTTATTTTAGTACATCAAATTAAACTAAACTAAACTTTTATCTCATCTCAGTTTTTGAGTGAATATTGCCTAAATTATCCACAAATAATGCTTTTTTTCAGTTAAAAACTGAGGAGCATGAGCTCAGATCAGTGAGGCCTGCAATCAATCCGTTCCAAAAAGAAACACAAAACCTGTGCTGATTGAAAGAAAACAAGTTAATAAAATCCAGTACTTGCTAATAATATAGCATAACGAGATTTACAAGCAATTAAAAAAAAAAGGCTGTTCATTTTTGACTGGAAACACTAAATTAGGTAAAGGATTTTGAGCACATCCAAAGTGTTATTTCTATTATTATACTGTCTTAGTAGTGTGCTGCCTATGTAGTTCACTAGGGTTCAGAAGAGAGCTGAATCAGATCCAGATCTTCTTGTGTCGTGTCGAGCGCATCGGTCATCATTTTCTGCGCATCTGCTGCTGCCTTCTTCTATAGCCTCACGGTAACGGATGAGCTGCCAGCGGCCCATCAAACGTGTGGGAAAACAATTGGCACAAGGTTAATTTTATTGCTAGCTCCATGCATTTGTGAGCAGCAGCGAAGCGTCCTGATGAATGGCCTTCCTGCGCCGACGGGAATTCAGATGAGGCCGTGTGAAGGGAAAGCGCTCCTGAAATTCACATGAATCTGACACAAACTTCAGCCCAGACGCTGTTAGGACTCTTAAAATGTGTGCATGTCACAAAGCAAGTGTGCTCTCTGCTCAAATGCTGTTATAAAACATTTGGAGTCACAGATTGATTTAAATTCTGTGTCATATTCAGTAATTCTTGTTTTACTCTCATAGAATAGCCATGATTCAGTCTGTGCATGTTTACAGTAGCGTTACTTTATGAACGGAGCACATTTCATCTGATCAGCCCCGTGACCTTCCTGTTGACAGTGTCCTCTTACGACTCGAGTCTGAAATGTTTAATTTCACGAACGGCCCCGGAACACACACACACGCACGCTCGCTCGCTCGCATGTACGCACGCACGCACATACACACGTACGCTCACACACACACACACACACACACTCGCACGCTCGCTCGCATGTACATACGCACGCTCACGCACTCACACACACTAGCACGCTCGCTCGCATGTGCGCACTCACGCACATACACACGTACGCACACACACTCGCACGCTCGCTCGCATGTACATACGCACGCTCACGCACTCACACACACTAGCACGCTCGCTCGCATGTGCGCACTCACGCACATACACACGTACGCACACACACTCGCACGCTCGCTCGCATGTACGCACGCACGCACGCACACACACGTATGCTCTCACACACACACACGCTCTCTCACTCACTCACACGCTCTCTCACTCACTCACTCACTCACTCACTCACTCACTCCCACACACACACACACACACACACACACGCTCACACACATGCTCTCACACTCACTC
>NW_015506804.1:91045-99178 GCF_001515645.1 Sinocyclocheilus grahami
CCTCCCCCCCACACACACACACACACACACACACACACACGCTCTCACACTCACTCACTCACTCACTCCCACACACACACACACGCTCTCACACTCACTCACTCCCTCCCTCCCTCCCTCCCACTCACTCACTCACTCACTCACTCACTCACTCACTCACTCACTCACTCACTCACTCACTCACTCACTCACTCACTCACTCACTCACTCACTCACTCACTCACTCACTCACTCACTCACTCACTCACTCACTCACTCACTCACTCACTCACTCACTCACTCACTCACTCACTCACACACACACACGAGTGCTCATCTCTCTTGTCTCTGGCAGGTGTATTTTATGCATTAGTTTGTGTTTCTCGTTCACATGGACCCCATCAGATGCCGCTGTCCTTTAAAAGACTTTCTTTAATTACAGCAAACTGTCTTTGCTTACCCTTCATTTCTCTCAGCGAGCACATTTGTTTGTGTGAAATCAACACACTTACTCCATCAGCATTATTAATGCAGCTAAAAGCATCTTAATATGCGGCTCATCACTAGCCGTGTGTGTCAGTGGAACTGCAGTTTCAGGTCAAATGTCATTCTTTCTGAATGTACTTCATAAAACTTCATTTCTGCTTGATTTTTCTATCTAATTTCATGCTGTGTTTCACCATGTCAAAGCCTAGGGCCCTATGAAATCTCTTAAATTTTTTCCACAAATTCTATTAAATTTTTCTTAACCCCCCCCACCCCAAATTGTTTTTTCCCCCTGAATTCTGTTTTATTTTTTTCTCCAAATTCGGTTTTATTTTTATATAAATTTATGTTTTACATTTTTCTGGATTGTTTTAATGGTTTGATTAAAATGTAATAATAAAAAAGGATATACAATAAATTGAATTAATAAAAAATAGCTATTTAAATAGTTTATAATATGTTAACAATATAGTGCCCTATGAAATGTTTTTCTTTCTTTCAGAAATTCAGATTCTTGTCTGTTTTAATTTTTCTGTATTCTTTGTTTTATGATTTAATATTTGTTATGAAAAAGGTGGTAATGAAATAAATGCATTAAACTTTAACAATTTAATTAATCATTTTTTTTAAATGTAATCAATTTAAATTTGAACAAGTCCTTTAATTTTTTGGGCAATTGGCTTTGAGCAAAAAAATAGGGTAAAAAAAAATTTGTGGGAAATTCCAAATAATGTTTTAAGCCGTATTAGTATTATTTAGAGAAGTATATTCTACTGTACAATACTAATGTATTCCTGTTATAATTTCTTCAAGTTAAACTGAATTTTTTTGTCGGTTCTGTGTGTATCTGATGATAGTTTTTTATCAGATGAAATGCTGGTGAAGTGACTCACTTTCTCTGCTTTTAATTTATTCATCAGAAATTTGACTTTCCATGTTACATAATACATTTCTCTTTTATGACTGGATTCCGTCTGTGTTTTTCCGCACCGCTGAAATCATAAATCCCTACAAACCTGATTAAGCTGTGTGGCATGTGACTCTGAATTAATAAACATCACAGTTGCACATTTGTATTTGATTTTTAAGCTGTTTGGTGATGTTAAATCAAGCATCACTTATACTGTCAATTAACTAAGTGTTCAGATGCACGATTTTCACCTGCAAGGCCAAAAACAGATGAAAACCCTGTCAGTAAGTTGCTAATCTAGTAGTGTTAATCTCTCGTCCTCAGATCGCTGACTCCGTCTCTCTCAGTTGACTGTTAGGAGCGTCGAATCTGACACCAAGCATTGATTTGGTAGTCCGTCTGACGCCCTCTGGTCACCGCGCTAACGGACTATTAATGAGTCGGACAGCAGCGACACGAATCAACGAGCCTCTGATGGATCGCCGGCGTTCTGGGGCAAAAATCTGCTGGCCGGAGTGAGATCTCAAAAGCGATTAGCATATAACGCATTAGAAATGCAGCGCTCCACCTCTGCTAATTAAATACCCAAAGGTTGCATTTGTTGTTCTTATTTGTCCTTTATTGACTTGCATTTAATAATTCATTAAGCTCAAGCATTTGGGCCTCGTTACAGTGCTTGATGAAGAGCCCACGAGTGCATGCGGCAAATCCCAGCGCAGAGAGACCGAGAGAGACGGCGCTGTCTTCTGTCAGGATTTTGGTGATGCATGCGAGAGGCTCTTTAACATGTCAATCGTGTCCTTTAACGTTTCGCAGCCAAATGCGACTCTCAGACTGAACTAGCAGTCGTATTTCTCACACAGACTCACATCAGACAGCTGGAGAGAGCAGAGCATGTGATCTGATCTTATAATGTCAACCCGTCACACTGGGTCTTAAGGTGTACGTCAGGTTTGTGCAGCGCTCAGAACTGAACTGAGATTTGATGTGAATGTGACGTGCTGAAGTTGAGAGAACAAACAGGATGCAATTAGAATTTGAATGTAAGGAAGCAGAAGTACAACAAATTGAAATTTGAAGAAATTCTGTAATTAGATATTTAGATGGATAGATATTCGGATAGATGTTTGGATAGATATTCGGATGGATAGATATTCAGATAGATGTTTGGATAGATATTTGGATAGATAATCAGGTATATATTCAGATGAATAGATATTCGGATAGATGTTTGGATAGATATTCGGATGGATAGATGTTTGGATAGATATTTGGATAGATAATCAGGTATATATTCAGATGAATAGATATTCGGATAGATGTTTGGATAGATATTCGGATGGATAGATGTTTGGATAGATATTTGGATAGATAATCAGGTATATATTCAGATGAATAGATATTCGGATAGATGTTTGGATAGATATTCGGATGGATAGATGTTTGGATAGATATTTGGATAGATAATCAGGTATATATTCAGATGGATAGATATTCGGATAGATGTTTGGATAGATATTCGGATGGATAGATGTTTGGATAGATATTTGGATAGATAATCAGGTATATATTCAGATGGATAGATATTCGGATAGATGTTTGGATAGATATTCGGATGGATAGATGTTTGGATAGATATTTGGATAGATAATCAGGTATATATTCAGATGGATAGATATTCAGATAGATGTTTGGATAGATATTTGGATAGATAATCAGGTATATATTCAGATGGATAGATATTCGGATAGATATTCGGATGATAGATATTCAGATAGATGTTTGGATAGATATTTGGATAGATGATCAGGTATATATTCAGATGGATGGATAGATAGATAGATATTTCAGAAGTGTACCCAGCTGTGATGAAGCTCAGAAATGTGAAAAGGTTTCATGTGAATCTGATTGATTTGCACTGATTGATCATGAATCTTTTCATCTGAACCATAACGGCAGATACTGCTCATTCCTTTCCAGATTCCAGCGCGCGAGTTCCAGTCTTCCTCTCGTTCAGAGCGCTGTAATCAGGTTTGGCTGTGTAAATCAGATCAGCGTGATGCTGGAGACTTCATCCGCTTCTGCTTTAAACACACACGAGTGAAATCATGACATCTGAATCAAACATCAAGCGCTTAATTACTGCCCGATTGTGGTTTTCATTGACACTGATGCAGTATTGATCTCTCAGAGCGCGCCGTGGAATTAAAGCGGATGGGATCTCGTCCTAATGAGCTGATGGCATGCGCCGGCATGAATCCGGGCCTGCTGGAGAACAGGGGGAATAATGGGGTGTTGGGTTACTCATTCGCCGCCATGCACCAAATCTCCCGTGATTCATGCGTGTTTGCCTGCTGCGTCCCGCACGCCTGACCTTTCCGCAGTTAAAGTGTATATCTATCCAGGCGTCTGTGGGGACGCGCCGGTGCTCCGGCGGCTCTTCAGGGACCCATCAGAGACTAATCCAAACATGCCGCAGACGGGACGGTGCGCTCCTGCATCCGCCGCGGCCGAGTGTGAGCAGCAGGACGGATATGTCACGTACGTGCGGTCAATGCCGCTGAGAAATCGTTATCTTCGCTCTAGGATGCGAGTCACAGTGGTGTTTTCTCGCCTCTCTCCCTGCCCTCGCTGCTCTTACTGCTTCAGTGGATGGAGACCCACACGGATGGCCTGAAGATGAGGGCAAATGTGAGTGAGTGTGTGTGAGAGAGAGAGAGAGTGTGTGTGTGTGTGTGAGAGAGAGAGAGTGTGTGTGTGAGAGAGAGAGAGTGTGTGTGTGAGAGAGAGAGAGTGTGTGTGTGAGAGAGAGAGAGTGTGTGTGTGAGAGAGAGAGAGTGTGTGTGTGAGAGAGAGAGAGTGTGTGTGTGAGAGAGAGAGAGTGTGTGTGTGAGAGAGAGAGAGTGTGTGTGTGAGAGAGAGAGAGTGTGTGTGTGAGAGAGAGAGAGTGTGTGTGTGAGAGAGAGAGAGTGTGTGTGTGAGAGAGAGAGAGTGTGTGTGTGAGAGAGAGAGAGTGTGTGTGTGAGAGAGAGAGAGTGTGTGTGTGAGAGAGAGAGAGTGTGTGTGTGAGAGAGAGAGAGTGTGTGTGTGAGAGAGAGAGAGTGTGTGTGTGAGAGAGAGAGAGTGTGTGTGTGAGAGAGAGAGAGTGTGTGTGTGAGAGAGAGAGAGTGTGTGTGTGAGAGAGAGAGAGTGTGTGTGTGAGAGAGAGAGAGTGTGTGTGTGAGAGAGAGAGAGTGTGTGTGTGAGAGAGAGAGAGTGTGTGTGTGAGAGAGAGAGAGTGTGTGTGTGAGAGAGAGAGAGTGTGTGTGTGAGAGAGAGAGAGTGTGTGTGTGAGAGAGAGAGAGTGTGTGTGTGAGAGAGAGAGAGTGTGTGTGTGAGAGAGAGAGAGTGTGTGTGTGAGAGAGAGAGAGTGTGTGTGTGAGAGAGAGAGAGTGTGTGTGTGAGAGAGAGAGAGTGTGTGTGTGAGAGAGAGAGAGTGTGTGTGTGAGAGAGAGAGAGTGTGTGTGTGAGAGAGAGAGAGTGTGTGTGTGAGAGAGAGAGAGTGTGTGTGTGAGAGAGAGAGAGTGTGTGTGTGAGAGAGAGAGAGTGTGTGTGTGTGTGTGTGTGTGTGTGAGAGTGAGTGTGTGAGTGAGAGTGTGTGTGTATGTGTGAGTGTGTGCGTGTGTGTGTGTGTGTGGTGTAACGTCTCCAGCTGTGTCTCATCATCAGATGAGCTGCGTCTGACGCTCGGAGGTGTTCTGCTGGATTGTGGGATGTGTTTAATACCAGTAATGGGGTTGGGCAGGCGCTGTGTGTCCTGAGCTTTTCACTCGTCTGCTGTTATACGATTGGTTTATTCTTTCACTCCTGTATTGTTTCGTTAAGCAGCGGCACATTTACATGAACCTGTGACCCACAACCACCACTTAACAGAATTAACTGATACACCACCAGCCCTCTTTTTTCTTTTTGTTTAATAAGTTTTACTTATTTTTCATGTATTTTTATTTTTTACTATGTATTTATTTTTAATTATTTTTATTCTTTGTTTTTTTACTTATCTATCTTGTGTTCTTTCTTTCTTTCATAGTTTTATTTTTGTTTTTCTATCTTGATTTAAAAAAAAAATTATTTAGTTCTTAATTTTTTTTCTTTTTTCTTTCTTGTCTTGTCCTATTATTTTTTTTCTAAGTCTCTAATACATTTATATTTGATTTTTTAAATATTCTAAATAATTGTAATGCAATCTTTAATATTTCTATGGCATTTGTCAGATCTCAGCGTTTCTGTAGGTCACCAGTGCTTTATATTCTGTCTGCGCTGTAGTTCTGATCTGAAACAGAATTAATTCTAACAGCATAATTGTTCTGGTTCTGTTTGCACATTATAAATGTGTTTGTGATCTGCAGTCGTGACGGCCGTTATGTCTGCTGTGATTTTGTGATAATTCTTCAGCAAACGCTCATCGTGTCACTGAATGATCTGGCTCTCGTGTTAAAGATGCGCAGGCTCTTAAGTGAAGCTCATGAAGATGAAGACGGTCTTTGTTTCTGGTGTCCGCCGAGGGTTTGGCCTCCATTGATTTTCTTCAGGAAAATGAATCCAGTGTCTTCAAGGTCAGAGAGTTCAGGCAGGAACGAGGAAGATGAAGGTGATGACAGATGTTTCATAAACCTGTGGACATTTTCAGGAGTTTTATTTGTGTTTTATAAGAATTTTTAACGAGTGTGTTTCGACATGTCCATATTCAGTGTGACTGACTGTACGCATTAGACACACTTTCTTTTTCTTTTGAGTTTTTATTTTGTTTATTTTTAATAATTTGTATTTATTTGTAGCAATTTTTTTTATTAATTTATAATTATTTAAAATAATTGTAAATATTTTTATATTTGTATATTTGTGTAATTATTGATTTATTTTTTATTTTTATTTAAAAAAATACATTTTTATTTATTTATTTATCTTGTATTTTTTAATGTCTTTCTTTCTCTTTCTTTTGAGTTTTTTGTTTGTTTATTTCTAATAATTTGTATCTATTTGTAGCTATTTTAATTTTTAAAAATTAATTTATAATTATTTTAAATAATTTTAAATATATTTTTTACTTATTTATCTTGTATTTCTTTCTTTCATTTTGAGTTTTATGTATTTTTATTATTTATTCATTTTAATCATTTTAATTTAGTTGTTTTTAATTGATTTATTTTTATTTTTATTTTGAAAAATTATTTTTTATTTATTTATCTTGTATTTTTTAATGTCTTTCTTTCTTTTTGCATTTTATTTATATAATTATTTATTCATTTTAATCATTTTTATTTATTTTATATTATTTCTATTTTTTACATTTATTATTTGTTTATCTTGTATTTTTTAATTCTTGTTTTTGTTACTTTGTTTCTTTCTTTCCTTTTGAGTTTTATTAATATATTATTATTATTATTCTTTTATAACAATTTTTGTTACTTTTTTTTATTTATTTTTAATTATTTTTTAATCATTATTTTTTTTTAATTTCTTTGTTTCTTTCTTTCCGTCCTTTCAAGTTTTATTGATCTATTTTTATTTTGGACTGTGCATTAAACAAACTTTGATGACATGTAACAAGCTTCAAAGGTTTTAGAGGCCAGATGTAAGTTGAATAGTTTCAGATACAGAATGAAGAGAGCGAGAGAGAGAGAGAGTGTAAATGCAGGCAGATCTCTGGGATGCTGAGCCTGTTTTCAGTCTGTTAAATGCTGAAGGTCTCTGAGTTCAGCAGCTTCATCTGTGATGTTCATGTGGAGCTTTTGGAGTATTTGGATATTAATCATGCGATGGACGGTAAAGGAACGTTGTTTATCTGCTCTGAACGCGTTTCATCGCAGCACCTGGTCCAGAAACCTTAAAGCAAATAAAGCCATAAAGCGATGAAAGCGCCTCCCCTCGTTTGGGGCTCGTTTGATTGACTTCCGTCACTGAAACGCCTTCATTTTACGCTGTTATGGGGAGCGGGGCATGTTGTCACGTACTGTGGGTCTTAAAAAGTCCTAATTCGCCCTTCCAGAAAATCTCAAGTCTCATAAATATAAATGCCATATAAATGATATAAATGCCTCATTCATGTTGTCTGCACTGCAACAAATACATATATTCCTCAGTACTTTTGTCTTGTTGTTTATGAGTATATTTATTTATTTAAATCTTAATCTGATTTCTTATTTATATACTGTTATTTTCTTAATTGTCTACTTCTTCATTATTTATTTATTGGATTTATTAATTTACTTAATTGTCTATTGATTTACTTCAATTTGATTGAAGTAAATTAATTAATTTAATCCAAATGTTATTTAATATTTTACTTAATTTACATCTTTAATTGTTTATTTACCTGTTTATTTACTTTATTTATTTGATTACTTATTTATATAATACTGCTTTCTTAATTGCTTATTTCATTATTTACTTACCTATTAGATTTATTTGCTTATTTTCTTAATATTCTGTTGATTTACTTTAATTTATTTTACATAGTATATATTTATTATTTATTTTTGTTCATAAAGGTTATAACTTCTCAAACTTTGAAAGCTTTTCCAGAAACATTAAAAAAATCCCAAAGTTATTTATTTGTTTACTTCATTTATTAATTTTACACACACACACACACACATACACTATCACACACACATACACTATCACACACACACACACTATCTCACACACACACACACACACACACACTATCTCACACACACACACACACACACACACACACGCACCCACACACACAC
>NW_015506804.1:99418-125466 GCF_001515645.1 Sinocyclocheilus grahami
CTCCCCCACTCTCTCCCACTCTCACACACACACACACATACACACACACACACTCACACACTATCACACACTATCACACACATACACTATCACACACACACACACATACACTATCACACACTCACACACTATCACACACTCTCACACACACACACTATCACACACACACACACTATCACACACACACACACTATCACACACACACACACTATCACACACACACACACTATCACACACACACACACTATCACACACACACACACTATCACACACACACACACTATCACACACACACACACTATCACACACACACACACTATCACACACACACACACTATCACACACACACACACTATCACACACACACACACTATCACACACACACACACTATCACACACACACACACTATCACACACACACACACTATCACACACACACACACTATCACACACACACACACTATCACACACACACACACTATCACACACACACACACTATCACACACACACACACTATCACACACACACACACTATCACACACACACACACTATCACACACACACACACTATCACACACACACACACTATCACACACACACACACTATCACACACACACACACTATCACACACACACACACTATCACACACACACACACTATCACACACACACACACTATCACACACACACACACTATCACACACACACACACTATCACACACACACACACTATCACACACACACACACTATCACACACACACACACTATCACACACACACACACTATCACACACACACACACTATCACACACACACACACTATCACACACACACACACTATCACACACACACACACTATCACACACACACACACTATCACACACACACACACTATCACACACACACACACTATCACACACACACACACTATCACACACACACACACTATCACACACACACACACTATCACACACACACACACTATCACACACACACACACTATCACACACACACACACTATCACACACACACACACTATCACACACACACACACTATCACACACACACACACTATCACACACACACACACTATCACACACACACACACTATCACACACACACACACTATCACACACACACACACTATCACACACACACACACTATCACACACACACACACTATCACACACACACACACTATCACACACACACACACTATCACACACACACACACTATCACACACACACACACTATCACACACACACACACTATCACACACACACACACTATCACACACACACACACTATCACACACACACACACTATCACACACACACACACTATCACACACACACACACTATCACACACACACACACTATCACACACACACACACTATCACACACACACACACTATCACACACACACACACTATCACACACACACACACTATCACACACACACACACACACACACATACATATATATATATATTTTTTTAATCTTTATATTTGATTTACTTTTGATTTATTAACTTTATTAACTGATTTATTTACTCAATTTCTTTATTTATTTACTCATTTGCTCATTGTTTATTTATTTGCTTGCTTTAATTTGACATAGTAGAGAGATGTCATTCTTTTTGTCCAAAAAAAAGCGGATTAGAAGTAGAAGTTGGTTAGAGTTGGTGTCCTTGTGTCTCTTTTGTAAGACTCGGCGCCGTCGCATCCAATCACATCTGCCGAACGCTCATAATCCAATCAGATGCATAAAGAACGATCACAGGAACCGGCCAGATATTAAAGAGCACGATAATCTAGATTGATGAACGTTCAACGTCAACATTAACAATATTTTCATGCGTGGGGAATAAAGAGAAATCGATCGTTCTGCGGAGCGATCCGCTCTGAAAGAGTCTCTATCTAATGAGGATGCCTTTCTAAAACGGAGAAATATTCTTTTTAATTATTGGACATCTATAGTGGAATATGATTTACATTAATGAGCATAAGTGTATTAAGGCGTTTTATCATTGGCATCTGAAACGATTAAATGATGGTGCATGAGAACGAGCGCACGCTGTGGTTTAATTAGTAATGGAGGCCTGAATTGTTCGGGTTTGACGTTTTTTGTGTGCAAATCTAATAACGCGGACAATGTTGATCATGTACGTGGCTGTTCAGAAGATGATCCGATTAGCCGAGCACTACATGCTCACTTCAGGAAACCTTGCCTTTGCAGAGGCAAACGCTGGAAACATGTGTTTCTTCTCTTCGGTCATGCATCTTTATGGAAACAGAGTCGTAGAGAAAGTTGCATGCACAAATAAAGCACTTCTGGGATGCTTTAAAACATTGCATTTTCCAGCAAATACATCGTCGTGCACTTTACTAATCGAATCCGTTTACCTCATGCGACGCAGTATGAGCAAAAGCGCTGATTTTTATGCGCTCTGACAGATCGTGGTATATTAACAAAACGGAATATAAATGAGACGTTTAATGTCTCGAGTCTTTGAGACGTCAGACGAGAAATTAGTCCAATAAAGTTGCAGAGAGACCACTGAAGCTTCCCTTAACCTGATCATGTGAGATACGGCCGGCCACAAATTTATGATCTGACATTATTCAGACTGGACGAGCGCGTGGCTTTGAAGGAGCTCATGATGGGATAGTTGGCCTCTTTAAATGCTGCGTGGCAAGGGCCCGATGAAATACCTTTGATTTTTACCAAATACCATTTTATTTTCTTCTCAACCCCCCCCCAAATTCCATTTTATGTTATTCTTTTCAAATACTGTTTTCCAAAAAGCATTTGAAAAGTCAAATTATGACATTGAAATTTGCTATATGAAATTTTAAAAGTTTAACAAAAAGTACATTTTTATGTCCTTATGAATTTTTGTCTCCCCAGTATTCAGTTTTATTATTATTATTATTTTTTTTAATTTTCATAAAAAAATTTCTGGATTATGATTTTTTTTCCCCCTTATAATTTTTCTTGACTGTCTTAATAGTTACATTTTAGTAATAAAAAAGCATGTATAATTAATTGAAATCGTGAAACTTACACTTTAACATCAATTTATTAAAAGTTGAACAAAAATTACATTTTAGGGCTCTATGAAATAATTTTCCAAATTCCATTTTTTTCCGTTTTAATTTTTCATGATTCCAATTTTTTTTCTATTTTAATTTTTCTTGACTCTGTTTTAATGGTTAATTAAAATGTATTTTGGTAATCAAAAAGCATGTATGATTAATTGCAATCATTTAAAGCCCTATTATTTTTTTTTAAAAGAAAATCTGTTGTGTAGTTACATTTTTCTGTCAATCAAATGAAGTCATGAAACTTTAACAGTCTAATTAATCTTTTAATCAAATGAAAATGACACAAATCCTTGTTTTGTTTTTTTTAACAAACAAAGTGTTGCACAGCAGAGGTTTACTGTTAAAATTGAAACAGAGAAGGAAATTGTGTGATTATTCCTTAAAATAATGAAGTTTTATTATTGTTATTATCATTATTTTGAGAAGCACATTCGTAAAAATGTAATGTCACAATTTCTTCAAGTTAAGCTGAACTTTTATTTTGACGGGTTGCTGTGAAGACCTTCAAGTTTCTGTGGATTTTTCTTTTTGCACTTTAATATTCAGCAACACTAGTTCATATTGCACTTTGATGAGGTGTTCAGCCCTACATTTGATTTATTCATCCGAAATTCCCCAAGCTCCGTGGCATTGTCCAGTAAGTTCCACGTTTCTGACTGGATCGTGTGTTTTCCGGATGGGAGTCTCGGGTCGGTGTGTGTGTGTGTGTTGTTGCTGAATGTTATTGGCGTGATGGTTTTATTGCGTTAGCCGCGGTGAGCGAATGGGTTAGAGGCTCCGCCGCTCAATGATGATCTTGGCAGGAGTTTGGCAAACGGAAGCATCCATTTCACCGCTAATTACAGGGGCATCGGGCCCCGGGGACGGACAGGGTTCAACCGGCCCTTGTAGAGTCTGCCAGCTCACATCTAGTGCGCTTTATAAAATGCTCTTTAATCCGCCGCACAATATCATTAACTTTGTAAGTGGATGAACACAATGGACAAGCAATTTAATTAACTTCCACTGTTGGATGTCGGGAGGGAGGCTAAATGAAATTAATGCACGATATTTCCCCAGCGAGGCGGCCAACCTTGGGAACGGACCGGATTGTTGGCAGGTCCGGATCGGCCAATTACGCTTTGTTTAGATCTATCCGTAACGTTTTCTGCAAAAATGGGAAATGCAATCAGCGGTTTGCAGATCAATCATTGAAGCGCGCCGGCTGCGTTTTGGAAGATTTTAAAATAATGAGAGAAGCAGCCAGAGACGCTCAAAACAGAGCGACACGAACCCCCGGTCCGCCGTTTTCATATTAATGAGCTTTAATGTGCGTTAATGTTGGTACGTTCATTTAAACAGAGCTGGGACGTGAAGTCTTTGAACTGTAGGAAAGTAGTTGTTTTTAGGCATTTTGAGATTATCGAGAATGTACATTGTTTTAAATTGTGTTGGTCATTTATTAACTTTTTATTTGCTTAATTATTGACTTTTTTTTCGCATACTCATTTGGTTATTTTTTGATTTCTTATTTATTTATTCATTTATTTAGCTTTGTTATGTCTTTTAACGCTTTTATTCCACATTTTAGGGCAAAATCAACTTTTTTTGTTTTAACTATACGTTTATTTAAGTCTTTCCCTGCCAACATAGATTTATCCAGGTTTCCGCATTTTCACTATTATACACTCGGGGGTGCTATTACGCACCTCCTGAATGAGTCCAGAATCTCCCGATCAAAAACACAGGCGAGGAAGACGCAGAAACGAGGATCTCATATGTAAGCAGATGCATATGAAAAATAATGCGATCATCAACATCATATGAATGAAAACTGCCTAATTGCCTAACCTGGTGGGGAAAGAGTTAAAAAATGTGTGTATTTATTTATTTGCTGTATTACTTTTTTTTTAATTCACATGCTTATTTGGTTATTTTTTAAATACTTACTTAGTTGTCTATTTATTTATTTAGCTAGATTTTTATGGCTTTGAAATCAGAGAAAATTCCACATTTAGGACAAAAAAAACGTTTTTTTTTAAAGTAAAAATTTATTGAAAACATTTATGTATTTATTTGTGTTTGTTATTTACTTACTTGATTTCTTATTTATTGACATAGTTGCTTAATTATTTATTTACTTATCTGGCTTTGTGACGTCTTTGAACAATGAAAAAGTACTTATCGTTCTACATTTTAGGATATGGATTTATTGATTTACTCAGTTGTCGTCTTAAGTTCTCATTTGTCTTTGAACTCAGAGAAAGTGAGACAAATGTGAGTGTGTGAGAGTCTGTGTGTGAGAGTCTGTGTGTGAGAGTCTGTGTGTGAGAGTCTGTGTGTGAGAGTCTGTGTGTGAGAGTCTGTGTGTGAGAGTCTGTGTGTGAGAGTCTGTGTGTGAGAGTCTGTGTGTGAGAGTCTGTGTGTGAGAGTCTGTGTGTGAGAGTCTGTGTGTGAGAGTCTGTGTGTGAGAGTCTGTGTGTGAGAGTCTGTGTGTGAGAGTCTGTGTGTGAGAGTCTGTGTGTGAGAGTCTGTGTGTGAGAGTCTGTGTGTGAGAGTCTGTGTGTGAGAGTCTGTGTGTGAGAGTCTGTGTGTGAGAGTCTGTGTGTGAGAGTCTGTGTGTGAGAGTCTGTGTGTGAGAGTCTGTGTGTGAGAGTCTGTGTGTGAGAGTCTGTGTGTGAGAGTCTGTGTGTGAGAGTCTGTGTGTGAGAGTCTGTGTGTGAGAGTCTGTGTGTGAGAGTCTGTGTGTGAGAGTCTGTGTGTGAGAGTCTGTGTGTGAGAGTCTGTGTGTGAGAGTCTGTGTGTGAGAGTCTGTGTGTGAGAGTCTGTGTGTGAGAGTCTGTGTGTGAGAGTCTGTGTGTGAGAGTCTGTGTGTGAGAGTCTGTGTGTGAGAGTCTGTGTGTGAGAGTCTGTGTGTGAGAGTCTGTGTGTGAGAGTCTGTGTGTGAGAGTCTGTGTGTGAGAGTCTGTGTGTGAGAGTCTGTGTGTGAGAGTCTGTGTGTGAGAGTCTGTGTGTGAGAGTCTGTGTGTGAGAGTCTGTGTGTGAGAGTCTGTGTGTGAGAGTCTGTGTGTGAGAGTCTGTGTGTGAGAGTCTGTGTGTGAGAGTCTGTGTGTGAGAGTCTGTGTGTGAGAGTCTGTGTGTGAGAGTCTGTGTGTGAGAGTCTGTGTGTGAGAGTCTGTGTGTGAGAGTCTGTGTGTGAGAGTCTGTGTGTGAGAGTCTGTGTGTGAGAGTCTGTGTGTGAGAGTCTGTGTGTGAGAGTCTGTGTGTGAGAGTCTGTGTGTGAGAGTCTGTGTGTGAGAGTCTGTGTGTGAGAGTCTGTGTGTGAGAGTCTGTGTGTGAGAGTCTGTGTGTGAGAGTCTGTGTGTGAGAGTCTGTGTGTGAGAGTCTGTGTGTGAGAGTCTGTGTGTGAGAGTCTGTGTGTGAGAGTCTGTGTGTGAGAGTCTGTGTGTGAGAGTCTGTGTGTGAGAGTCTGTGTGTGAGAGTCTGTGTGTGAGAGTCTGTGTGTGAGAGTCTGTGTGTGAGAGTCTGTGTGTGAGAGTCTGTGTGTGAGAGTCTGTGTGTGAGAGTCTGTGTGTGAGAGTCTGTGTGTGAGAGTCTGTGTGTGAGAGTCTGTGTGTGAGAGTCTGTGTGTGAGAGTCTGTGTGTGAGAGTCTGTGTGTGAGAGTCTGTGTGTGAGAGTCTGTGTGTGAGAGTCTGTGTGTGAGAGTCTGTGTGTGAGAGTCTGTGTGTGAGAGTCTGTGTGTGAGAGTCTGTGTGTGAGAGTCTGTGTGTGAGAGTCTGTGTGTGAGAGTCTGTGTGTGAGAGTCTGTGTGTGAGAGTCTGTGTGTGAGAGTCTGTGTGTGAGAGTCTGTGTGTGAGAGTCTGTGTGTGAGAGTCTGTGTGTGAGAGTCTGTGTGTGAGAGTCTGTGTGTGAGAGTCTGTGTGTGAGAGTCTGTGTGTGAGAGTCTGTGTGTGAGAGTCTGTGTGTGAGAGTCTGTGTGTGAGAGTCTGTGTGTGAGAGTCTGTGTGTGAGAGTCTGTGTGTGAGAGTCTGTGTGTGAGAGTCTGTGTGTGAGAGTCTGTGTGTGAGAGTCTGTGTGTGAGAGTCTGTGTGTGAGAGTCTGTGTGTGAGAGTCTGTGTGTGAGAGTCTGTGTGTGAGAGTCTGTGTGTGAGAGTCTGTGTGTGAGAGTCTGTGTGTGAGAGTCTGTGTGTGAGAGTCTGTGTGTGAGAGTCTGTGTGTGAGAGTCTGTGTGTGAGAGTCTGTGTGTGAGAGTCTGTGTGTGAGAGTCTGTGTGTGAGAGTCTGTGTGTGAGAGTCTGTGTGTGAGAGTCTGTGTGTGAGAGTCTGTGTGTGAGAGTCTGTGTGTGAGAGTCTGTGTGTGAGAGTCTGTGTGTGAGAGTCTGTGTGTGAGAGTCTGTGTGTGAGAGTCTGTGTGTGAGAGTCTGTGTGTGAGAGTCTGTGTGTGAGAGTCTGTGTGTGAGAGTCTGTGTGTGAGAGTCTGTGTGTGAGAGTCTGTGTGTGAGAGTCTGTGTGTGAGAGTCTGTGTGTGAGAGTCTGTGTGTGAGAGTCTGTGTGTGAGAGTGTGTGTGAGAGTGTGTGTGTGAGTGTGTGAGTGTGTGAGTGTGTGTGTGTGTGTGAGCGAGAGAGAGAGTGAGTGTGTGTGTGAGCGAGAGAGTGAGTGTGTGTGCATGTATGTTTGAGTGAGTGTGTGTGTGTGTGCGTGCGTGTGTGAGTATGTGTATGTGTGCGTGCGTGTGTGAGTGTGTGTGTGAGTGAGTGTGCGCACGTGTTTGAGAGAGTGAGTGTGTGTGCGTGCGTGTGTGAGTATGTGTATGTGTGTGTGTGGTGAGTGTGTGAGAGAGTGAGTGTGTGAGAGAGTGAGTGTGTGAGAGAGTGAGTGTGTGAGAGAGTGAGTGTGTGAGAGAGTGAGTGTGTGAGAGAGTGAGTGTGTGAGAGAGTGAGTGTGTGAGAGAGTGAGTGTGTGAGAGAGTGAGTGTGTGAGAGAGTGAGTGTGTGAGAGAGTGAGTGTGAGAGAGAGAGTGTGTGTGTGAGAGAGAGTGTGTGTGTGTGAGAGAGAGAGTGAGTGAGTGTGTGTGTGAGTGTGTGTTTGTGTGAATGAGTGTGTGTGTGTGAGTGTGAGAATGTGTGTGTGCTGTAGCATCTCTGTCTCTGTCCATCATTGATCTAGTGTTGGTGGTATCGGTCTCCTCTGTCTATTCCTCGTGTGTGTCTGACTGGATACACAGAGAAAGCGTCTCATTAAAAGCGTCTCCGTCACTGGCTCTTATTTGCACACTGTGTGTCTGCGGGGCCGATCCATCAGGGGCCCGAGGAGCCGCCGGCTCCTGTTCACTTCATGAGTGTGAATCTGAACTCAACCGGCTGCTACACAGGGAGTTGATATATGTGTATATATATGTATATATATATATTGTCACGACCGGCTCAACGCCGTAACAAATGAAAGGAGGAAATGCGGTTGATAAGGTTGCAACAAATTTTTTATTAACAAAAGAAAGGAAAAATAACTGCCATTTCTGCTTGACACAAGATGTTATGGAGTCAGACAGAACAATATCAAAATAAACATTCCAAAGCCAAAAACAAACACAAAGCAATCGGGAGCAAGCCAGGCTCCCCCACACCAACAAAGCCAAGACTTTTATAGCAGGAAGAACAGGTGGACATCATTCTCCTGATGAGTCTCCTACACAATAAATATATATATATATATACTGTATATACAGCCGTTAAAAAGTTTGGGATCAGTAAGAATTTTCATGTTTTTTAATGAAACCTTTCTGCCCATCAATGCCGGAAAAATGAAAAATTGTGAAATATTACTGCAATTTAAAATAACTGTTTTTTATTTTAACGTACTATAAAATATAATGTATTTCTGTGATGCGCAGCTGTATTTTCAGCATCATTACTCCAGTCTTCAGTGTCACATGATCTTCAGAAATCAGTATAATATGCTGATTTATCGTCAATATTGGAAACAGTTTTTGCTGCTTCATATTTTTTTGGAACCTGTGATACTTTATTTTCAAGTTTCTTTGATGAATAAAAAGTAAAAAAAATAACAGCATTTACTTAAAATATAAATCTTTTGTAACAATATACACTACCGTTCAAAAGTTTGGGGTCAGCAGATTTTTTTTCTTTTTCTTTATTACTTTTATTCGGCACATATGTTAAATTGATCAAAAGTGACAGTAAAGACTTATATTATCATCCCAAAAAATGTATCACAGGTTCCAAAAATATTAAGCAGAAAATAACTAATATTTTGGAGGGTTACATTCTCACACACACACACACACACACACTCACACACACTCACTCACTCACTCACTCACTCATTCACACACACACACTCATTCACACTCACTCACTCACTCTCACACACACACACTCACTCACTCACTCGAGATCCGCCGTGACACACACACACTCACTCACTCGAGATCCGCCGTGACACACACACACACACTCACTCACTCACTCACTCACTCACTCACTCACTCACTCACTCACTCACTCACTCACTCACTCACTCACTCACTCACTCACTCACTCACTCACTCACTCACTCACTCACTCACTCACTCACTCACTCACTCACTCACTCACTCACTCACTCACTCACTCACTCACTCACTCACTCACTCACTCACTCACTCACTCACTCACTCACTCACTCACTCACTCACTCACTCACTCACTCACTCACTCACTCACTCACTCACTCACTCACTCACTCACTCACTCACTCACTCACTCACTCACTCACTCACTCACTCACTCACTCACTCACACACACACACACACTCGAGATCCGCCGTGACACACACACACGTGTGATGACTCTCTTCACACATGATGAGTGTCTGGTGGCTCATCCTCACACACACCGGTCACACTCTCAGAGGAATCAAGGTTTGACCGCTGTGGAAAAATGACCACTTTTATGTTTGCTTTATGGCTCATTTTTCAAAGCCACCGCAGAAAATCCATGAAAGGTCAGTGGATTCGTGTCGCGGAGCTCAGCCTGTGTCTCGTCTGAAGGCCTTCAGCTGCGTTTTACTCTAGCAATGATATTGTTTTAGTGCAAATGTTGAAGATGATTCATGGTTTTCTATGTGCTTCAAGTCGTCTCACTGCAGATGTTACAGGAAAGCTATGGTGGCTGACTCAAGCCTGCACTACATATTCATGTGGGGTGTTGCAGTTTTAATAACTGTTAGTTCTATTACAGTTTTTGATTATTTTGACTTAATTTTTCTGTTTTCACTTTACTTTTAGTTAAGTTTGAGTGATTTTTATTACAAATTAAAAAAAATATATTTTTATTTTTATTAAAAAAAAAAAATTTGTTATTTTTTATTATTTTGTATTTTATTAGATGTTATTTGTATTTTAACACTTTTTTTTACCAGCTAAATGTTATTAGTTATTGGCTAAAGACTAATAAATATTAATGCGGGATATAACTTGGATGTTCTATAGGTTTAATTACTATTAGTTCTATTATAGTTTTTGTTAATGTTTTGAAATGGATTTTCTTTTTATATTTTCTGTTGTCACTTTAATTTTGGTTAAAATTTTAGTAATTTGTGTGTTTTTGAAATTTTGATTACAAATGTCAAGATAATATATTTGTAATTTATTAAAAAATATACATGTATGTAAATAATTTTTTATTACATGTAGTTATTTTAGTATCTAAATTCAAAACTATGCAAAAATAACGCGATGCAGGCAACTAGCTGAAATAAAATAATTTTTATTAATATTTTGAATTAGATTTTATTTTAATGTTTTCTGTTTTCACTATAATTTCAGTTTAGTAATTATTTGTGCATTTTTTGTAAACATTTAAAAGAAATACCAATATATATATATTTTTAATTTGTAATAAAATAAAAATTTTTTTTTACAAATATATAGTTTTTTTTAAAATGTTTATGTAGTTTAAAAAAATGCAAGTATTAATGTTAAACTAAACAAAAATGAGAAACAAAGTTTTTATATATATAAATATTAAACTTTTTAAATTTTTTGTATATAGTTTTAATCGTAGTTTTATTTCTAATAACCCTGCATAGAGGATGTGCTTGTTTACTTGACTTATCGTCCTGGTTCTGTTCGGTCCGGTCCGGTCCGGTCCAAACCCGGGTTAGAGACCTTCGCTGTCAGAGCGGCCAATAAAATCTGCCTTTATGGCTCAGTTATTGTCTTTCTGTCTGCAATTACGCCGATTACTCATTTCCTCGTCCGGCCCGCGCCGCGCACTTAACAGAGTGCATTTTACTAATGGAAAATTAAGTAGCGCCCGTGACAGTCCGCTTTATAAATATGTAAAATACACTTTTAATTATTTGGAGTGAGTCTGGCAGGTAATCAATAACGCTGGACGTGACAAACATACGCTTGACACTGGCCATTGTAAAGCGCCGCTTAAAAGATAAGAGTTTCGTGTCAGCGCCGTCCGGCTCCAATTAATATTTGGAGTCTGTCACTGCGCGGGACAAATGGATTAATTGCGGGCTGCTAATATAATAGCTTCTTCATGAAGAGCTCAGGAGGAGGACGAGGAGGTCGGCTTGAACTCTGACGTTAAATATTCATTAGAGCTTGTGTGTGGAATTATTATTATGATACCTGTGTTTATGGTTTATTCTGAGGATGTACAGCAAACACTGATCATAACTCTCAAAATGCTATGAACCGTCGAGTCACATTTTCATATAGTTCATATTTTAATATAAGCTTTGTGCGGTAACATGTTAATGGCTCATTACTGAATGTTATTCAAACAATGAAAAATACTCTTATTTACTGTTAATTGAAATAACAATAAAGATTTTATTTTTATTAGATAACGTCAGCAAGGATGAGTAAATACTGTACAGTAGTATTGCTCATGGTTAGCTAATTAATCAGTGCATTGACTAACGTTAACTAAGTGGATGTTATTGTAAAGTGTTACCAGATTCTGTGTAGCTAGTAGTGTTTATTTTAGCATCATTGAGATACGATTATCATTTTTATTCATATTTGGAATCTGTTTTTGTACTTTCAGTTTCCATTTTCATTTTAATTAAAGTTGCAGTGATTTTGTTTTGTTTGTAATTTTTTTATTTTTTATTTTTTTTTATATATATATATCGATATAATTTTTTTATCGTTTTATTTCGGTTTTAGTTATTTTAGTACCTAAAGTTAAAATACATTAAAATGAGAAATGTTGCCTTGGCAACTAGCAGAAATATTTATTTATTTATTACATTTTATTGTTTCAATTAACATTTTATTTTCATTTCCCCTAATGATTTTTAATGGTTTTAATTGTAGTTAACTATAATAACCCTGCTTGCATAGATTATTAGTCCGTTCATGACTTATCGAAATTAGTAAAAACAAAGTAGAAAGTAGAATTTGTTGATACATTTTTTTATTTTTATTTTATTAATTTATTTTCACTTTAATTTTGGATAAAGTTTTAGTATTTTTGTGCATTTTTGTAATTGTATTATAAATTAAATGTGTGTATATATATATATATATATATATATATTTTTTTTTTTTGTATTTGTATTTTCTTTTAAATATGTCTATATAGATTTTATGAAATTTCATCTCAGTTTTAGTTATTTTACTTAAATTCAATTCAAATGAGAATGTTTATTTTCAAGCAGCGAAATTAAAAAAAATTTTTTTTAATGGTTTTAATTTTAACTTCAGTTTCCGTTAACTATAATAACCCTGCTTGCATAGATTTCTGGTGCGTTCATGACATTGCATACAGTAATTATTAGTTTATGCGAAGTAAACGGAGCGTAGAAAGCTCTGTTTTCAACCGTTGTGACGTCGTGTAAAACCAACCAGAATAACCGTTGATGTAACTGTTACTGTTGTATCTGCGGCGCTTTCTTCGTTCTTCTGTTTTGTAAGAGCAGCTGTTTTCCGGTCTAGTGTGGCTCTTCTGAATGAATGTGTTTGGTATCGATCGTCTGCTGTTGCATACAGCTGGTCTCCGTCTCCGTTTGAGGTGAAATAAACTAAAGCAAACAGAAATAAACAGACGCCGTTCCTGGAAACTGACCTTCATCCGGGTCGCGCCGGGAATGCTCTCATCAATTAAATGTGAGCGCTGGGGTTCGTCGTGCTGTTTGTGCTTTTGACAAATCAGCAAATGTTTAATCTCAAGATGAGCCACGCGGCGCTCATAAATAATTCAGGAGGGTTTCTGTGCCCACGGTCCTTCAGTGCCAGTCCATCATCATCATCAGCAGCAGCAGCATCTTCAGAAGAACTCTATTCAGGGCCAGTTGTTGCTCTCTGGAACTGGTTTTCACTCTTTATGAGTGCACCATAAAAACACAGATTTATGTCAGATGAGTTTATTTAAATCAAATGCAGAATTTCTGTCAATAATGCATAAGATATAATACAAAGAATTCATTTCCACCTACTTGAACTTAAACTTGAACTTAAACTCTCAAGTGCGGCTGCTGCCTTATATTTTGAAGTATAATCCAATTGGTTGCACAAGTCCTTTCAACTTAAAAAAAAATTGAGTTGGATCTTTTATAACTTAAGTTGAAGTAATGGAAAAAACCTATACTGCCATGACTTATTGATCATATAATTTTTTTGTAGAATTGGCTGGTCCCTTATAAACGGATTATATTTGCTATTCAGTTATTTGTAGTTGTTGTGAGTGTTTGTGGAAGCTGTCATACACTACCCTTCAAAAGTTTTGAATGGTGAGTAAAGAATTAAAAATAAAAAAATAAATTAATACTTTTATTCATTAAGGACTCATTCAATTGATCAAAAGTGCCAGTAAAGACATTTATAATGTCACAAAAAAATTATATTTCTAATAAATGCTGTTCTTCTGAACTTTGTGTTCATCTGTGAATCCTGAAAAATAAAATGCATCACAGTTTCCACAAAAATATTAATGTTTTCAACATTGATAATAATCAGAAATGTTTCTCGAGCAGCAGATCAGCATATTATACTGATTTCTGAAGATCATGTGACACTGAAGACTGGAGGAATGATGCTGAAAATACAGCTGCGCATCACAGAAATACATTACAGTTTAACACATATTCACATAGAAAACAGCTGTTTTAAATTCTAATAATATTTCACAATTTTTACTGTATTTTTGATCAAATAAATGCAGCTTCGATGAGCAGAAGAGACCTCTTTCAGAAACAAAGAATTTCTTTTGAAGCTCTTAAAAAATCAGCAGCCAACTGGCTCATAACTCGGTTTCGTTTACTCGCCAAGCCAGTTTTTACCATCGGTCAGATCTTGGCGAGTGTTGATTTTGGACTCAGACCTTCCATATGTGAGCCTGCAGCACAAAAGCAGTGTTAAGTCGCTGGGGGATATTTGTAGCAATAGCCAACAATACATTGTATGGGTCACAATTATACATTTCTCTTTTATGCCAAAAATCATTAGGATATTAAGTAAAGATCATGTTCCATGAAGATATTTTGTAAATCTGAGCATCTCTCTGTGTCTTTAGACACTATTGAGAGCTTTAGCCCACAGTTTTGGGCCGCTGCATTGAGCCCTGAGCGGACAGGAAACAGGTTTTGCTCTTTTTAGTCCAACTTGAGGACTGGAGGTGCAAAAGCCCCTCAGAAAAGCAGTTAGTGAACTGTGAACCGCATCAAATCCCCGGCGCCTTACGCCTGCGGGCTCCGTTTGTTTGGGCCGTCGACAGACACAGAAACCGTCTGATTGTTCGGTAAAAATTAAGAATATAATCCTATTGAAGTAAATCTTTGGTCATGCTAAACTCTGACTGTGCTGCGTTGAGCGGCTCAGATCGAGCGCTTTGACAGAATCGGCTCTGGCTATAATTTACATGTTATATTTGAGCGCCGTGAACTCGTTACATAAGAAAAGAGGCCTTTCCTTCATATTCATAAGAGCAAGTTTGTGCTCTTTTGTGGTGTTGGGTTTTACATAAACACATGAACTTATGAAACACGACTGACATCACTTGATTCTACGGACCGTATCTGCTGGGAAATCTCACTACAATGATGCATTATTGACCCGACAGTAATAAAAGTGCTCATTTCAGCTGGTTTTCGATGTTTTTGCTACTTTACTAAGTAGTGGTTGGCTGATATGGGTTTTTTGTTGTCGATATCTTGATGGCCGATATAAAGCCGATATGTATATACGATATCAAAAAATTTTATTTAAAAAAGTAAAAACACATGCATAGCATTCGCTGAAATTAAATCCATTTAAAAATAATTTATTTAGATCTATTTTTGCTACTTTACTAAGTAGAGGTTAACCGATATGGATTTAAAATGGTTTTTTGATGGCCGATGACCGATGTATCAGATATCACAATATTTAATTAAACAAATGTAAAAATGTTTGCATAACAATTGCTGAAATTCAATCAAAACGTATTCAATATGTTGTTTTTAGATGTATTTGGTACTTTACTAACTAGTGGTCAACCGATATGGATTTTTTGATGGCCGATATATTGGCAGCGGATGGACGATGTAAAAGCCAATATATGTGGTATCCCAATATTTAATTTAAAAAGAGTAAAAACACATGCAACCACAGAAATTTAGTATATTTCAAAATAAACTTGCAATAGATAAACTCTTGATATATCAGCCAGACCGATAATAAAAAAGTGCCAGATATCAGCCGATATATCGGTTGACCACCATTTTCACAAAACAGGTGAAGAAATCCCACAGATGCACATCTACAGCTCAGAAGAAGACACACGTTTCTATGTTGAGTAATTTCTCTCTCTCTTTGTCTTTCAGGCTCTGGGATGTTGCTACTTCATCCACGAATCCTTGAAAAACATCCAGCAGTTTGATTTCAAAGGTACGTGTGTCCCTTTAATACGGCGTGCCATCAATCCCATCAGATCCGGCGCGGTCAAGGTTGTTTCAGAAGCCATAAAACATGCTAAGATGGAGTGACCGATAGGAAACAGTAATGCTTATTAATATTAGGATTTAATTCATGAGATTTCAGCCTGTGGTAATAGTGCACTCAAGCTATTGGACAGTTAGTGGTGACCTCATCAGCGGTGGAGGTCAGAGGTCGCGTGTCCCGCCGGTCACACTAATTAAAGCCACTCCCATTACAGCGGTGTGAGCATTAGCCCCGCTCAAACCCGGAGCTCTTAAAGACCACGATATCTCCCACATGATGGCCGTAATCACGCTCTCCATCAAACAAAACCTGAGCAAATCTCACGCCAGATCAGATTTCACTGCAAACCCACGAGATATTTAAAGAAAAAGATCATTTTAGGAGCGTTAAAGTGTTTTCCATTGTGACATTATTTTATACAGCGAAGTGCATTTCCACAATGACAAAAAAAGTATTAAAGTATTTAAACATCATGTTAGTGACTGATTCATTTATGCTGATATAAATGTAAACAATTATTATAGTAAAAATGATTATTGTGGTAATCGCTCAAAAACTCAAGTAAAAGCATCCAGATGCATTATAGCCATGAGCTTTTATGTAGTTAAAAATTATTTGAATGCATAAATAAAAATGAAAAAATAATAAAAATTGATATATATATATATATATATATATATATATATATATATTATTTATTTTTTTTGTTTAATATTATTTAAAAAAATAATTTGCATGCAAGCACTTTTTTTGGTTTTATATTTGTTTAAATTATGCTGATGTACATGTAAAAATAGTTATAATCATTATGCTTAAAAATCTCTAGATTTTTGTGATGGGAATCATCTTTCAGAATAATAAGAATTACACAAAAACTCAAAAGTAAATTCAAGTGAAGCAACCAAACGTGTTATACTAACGAGATTTGATATAGTTTAACAAAAAGAAATAATAGTTTCCCCATCTCTCTTTCTCTATACACACAAAGAGATGTTAGATATTCTCTGTTGAGCTTTGAAGGCTGTAATTTTTATTCATTTAAAATATTGCAATATTCCAGTGTGCATCAGAACGTAAAATCAGATATAATGTGAAGAAACTCCCTGCGGTGTCTGGTCTGTGTGTGTGTGTGAGCAGTAGGTGGCGCAGTTGCCCTGAGCGCTCGTCCTCTGATAATCATCTCTGAACGCTCTGCATGTTTGCATGTTCATCAGGGCTGTTTCATTCCTCCTCGTTTTCCTTCACACAGCCAAGAAGTTCAGGAAGGTGGTTGGGAAGGAGGTGTGTTCGGACGCTCTTCCAAGCGCAGCCATGCTGGAGAAGGAGAAGTTTCCTCAAGACTATTTCCCTGAGGTGCGTCATTCTGTGCTGTGTCTGCTTCAGTCACGGTTCTCACATGAAGCTCTGTATCGAACTCTCAGGCTCACATTGAGAGGAAAAGGTCTCCCTGATGTCCAGATGAGAGCTTGACTGATAGAGGAGTTTTTCAGTGCTTCAGTCTTAAAGCATTACAGCCCTGAATATGGCATCCCTGCTTAATTTGGTTTAATTTAAAAATAAATAATTCATTAAAAATAAATAAATAATTTAGTTGAAAATAATAAAATAAAAAGAAAATAATAATTCAAAAATAACTTATTTAATAATAAAATAAAAATAACTTATTTAAATGAATAATAATTTAAAAATAAATAATTCATTAAAAATAAATAATTTAGTTGAAAATTATAAAATAAAAAGAAAATAATAATTCAAAAATAACTTATTTAATAATAAAATAAAAATAACTTATTTAAATGAATAATAATTTAAAAATAAATAATTCATTTGAAAAATAAATAAAAACAATAGAATAAAATAAAAGTAACTTAATTGAAAATAATAAAAAATAAAAACAATATAATAAAATAAAAATAATTTCAAAATTACCTGTTTTAAAATAATCAAATAAAAGCAATCAAATAAAATGAAAATAAAAATAACTTATTTAAATGAATAATAATTTATAAATAAATAATTTATTTAAAAAATAAATAAAAACAATATAATAAAAATAATTTTTAAATAAATAATTTAAATAAAAACGATAAAATAAAATAAAAGTAATTTAATAAAAAATAATCAAATAAAATTAACTTATTTAATAATAATAAAATAAAATGAAAATAAAAATAACTTATTTAAATGAATAATAATTTAAAAATAAATAAAAATAATTTTAAATTAAATAATTTAATTAAAAATAATAAAATGAAAACAATATAATAATTTTAAAAATGACTTATTTAATAATAATAAAATAAAATGAAAATAAAATAACCGAAAACTGAAATCTCGATCCTGAATGAATTCATTTCAATATATTGTTTTCCTCAATAACAGTTGGTTTTATTTAACGCGCAGTTCTTGAAACTTCTGCAATCACAAACTGACATGAGGTTAATTAATATAGTGACACTCCCAGTTCCTCTCAGAAAACAAGCAGCTTTGTCAGAATTACTGCAGAAACACTAAATTAAATATCCAATAATAGTGGCCTTTGATTTTCATTCCAGCAGTTTTTGCTGTATTTCTGTGTATACATCTATCTGCGTTATATTGGCATTAAAGATGTTTGAAACACACAAATCAATGGAACATTGGAGTAGTTATGCACAGAAATTCTGCGCACATTTTTCTATTTTCTTGTTTTTAATCAATCTTCCTTTCATGCTGAACAGACCTTCACGAGACGTTATTTGTAGCTCCTACCATCCAATAATCACAATAAGCTTGCTGCTTTGGTACTTCTTGATATGAAAAGTATTCAGATGTAGTCAGTTTTAGGGTTAAATGTGTTTGTACTGCTCACTGATTGTCAGCTAGATGAACTCTTGTTTTGGTTGTGTTTGGAGCATGCTAGCTGCGAGTTTACTGCGCATCTGCTGTAGTAATAACGAGCGTGTGTCAGCTGGATCCTGCGCTCACATCCGTCTCTCACACTATATGCACAAGCAGCGCGCTGGCCTTTCACGCGCCGCTGCCGGCTTCCAGCGCACGACGCTGATGAGAAAACAATGACGTTTACAGAAGAGAGAAAACAGAGGCAGAAAAGTTTGCGATGCATTGATTTACGCGCTCGTGAATCTCCGGAGAGCAGCGCTCCACATAATGCCGGGCCGTTTAAAGCAGCAGATTTGTGTAGTCTATCAAGGGCTTTCTCAGGAGTGAGAAATTGCTTGTTATCGTAGATCACAGATACGGCTGCAGCCTCTTATGAAAGATGAATTAATTTCACTAATGCTTTAATGCAGGTTTCTCGTGAGGCTGGCGATAACCTCGGCTTCAGCCCGTGATTTATGCTGTCTTTTAGTAGATGAAACCACTCGGATTCGCCATCCATCTGCCTCCCTGAAGAATCCTATTAGCGCCGGCTGCGCTGCAGTCTGTGTGCTGTTTGGAGAAATCACAGAATTTACTGAGTGTCCTGAGAAGTGAACGCTGGCTTCACGTGAGATGCCGTCGCAAGCGTTTGTTCTGCGCATCGACCAGTCAGGGTTTCTGCGGGGCTTTAAAAGCCTAACTTCCACAAACTAAGGCCTAAAACACTCTTGCATTGAAGCAGAGTCTTAAAGTCATAAATATTGTGTTCTTAAATCAGTTTACATTTACGTGAGATGCAAAAACTGAATTAACTATCTGCAGCCGGTGGATGGGTCACTGCAAATAAAATAATAAAATAAAATAAAATGCAAATAAAATGCAATAAAATATTAATTATAAAATATATTATAAAAATGCAATAAAATATTAATTATAAAATAAATTATAAAAATAAAATAAAATATTAATTATAAAATAAAATGCTAAAAAATTTTAAATAATTATTTTGTGTATATGCATAAAAATGTATGTCCTTAAATGAAGATACACTTACTGGAGATGGAAATTGAATAGAAAAGAAATGAAAAGACGAAACTTATGTTGGACAGAAAACACAAAATATCTGCAGCTGGTGGATGAGTAATAATAAGCTGCAATAATATATGATTAAATTGGTTAAAATAAAATCATATACAATGTTAAATTGTTAAAGAAAATGCTAAAATAGCGATAAAATCTAAAATAATCATTTTATATATATATGCAGAAAATTAAATGCATTAAATGTTGCATGCACTGCAAAAAATAAATTAATAAATAACAAATAAAAGTTTTTCCTCAGTATTTTTGACATTTGCACTGGAAAACAAGACCACAAAAAAACTTATTTACAGGTTGAGAGCCAGAGATATTCCAGACAGATATATATATATATATATATATATATATATATATATATATATATATTATTAAAAAGTAATGGAGATCTGTTGGAAGTTGTTTTTCTTCGAAGCATTGCAAACATTTGGAGCACATGTTGATGAATCGTGTTCCCTTCAGTCGATTCCTGCTCTTAAGAAGCCTTGAGTTTCCCTGCAGAAGAGCATCTTCATGACGTCACCTGCGTTCCCAGCCGGCGGTTTCACCAGCAGCCAATCAGACACGAGCCAGCTGTGTGGCGTGTGTTTGTGTAATGAGCGCGTGACCCGGACCCGTCCCGTCTGTGAGTTACGGCTTTAAGTGCTGCTCCAGTCAGCGGCATAGTATTAATTGAAACGCTGAATAAGAGCGAAGCGGACAGAACAACAGGCGCTGCTTGTGAAAGGTCGAGCTGATGCGTTTCATCAGGTAGCTTATCTGCAGGCCTTCGGTCGTCATGAAGCTGCTGCGGTTGATTATGTGTGTAAAAGAAGCTTTCGGTCAGTGTCTTTTGCAGTATAGAAGCTTTCAGAACAGTGAACATGAAGTACTTGCTAAACTGTTAAGTTGGTTTACACTCACTGGATTTAAAGTGAGCTCAGATCTCATTTGGACCATTTGAGTTCTGAACGGGCCTCAGTCCACTTTCCATTTACACAGTTATTTTTATTTTATTTATACTGTTTTTTTATTTTATTTTATTGTAATAAAATAGTATTATTTTATTTTATTATTATGATTAAATTTGATTTATTTTATTTTGTCAAACCTTATTTTAAAATAACATAATTAAATTGTTTTATTTTGACTAATTTTATTTTATTTTATCTTATTTTAAAATAATATTATTTTACCATTTATATTTTATTTTATCTAGATTAATCTTGTTTTATTATGATGTAATTTTATATCAGCTTTATTTTATTTTTGTTTATTTTATTATGTTTTTCTTATTTTCTAATACATTTTAATTTAATAAAAATTTTTGTTTTATTTTGACAAATTTTATTTGATCTTATTTTAATATATTATTATTTTACAATTTATATTTTATTTTAACTAGTTTAATCTTGTTTATTATAATGTAATATTATCAGTTTTATTTTATTTTTGTTTATTTTCTAATATATTTTAATTTAATTTTGTTTTATTTTGACCAATTTAATTTGATCTTAATTATTTTATTTTATTTTAACTAATTTAATCTTGTTTTATTATAATGAAATATTATATTATATTTTTCTTATTTATAATGTAATTTAGTTTATTTTATTTTTTACTAATCTTATTTTATCTTACTTTTATTATTAATATTACTATTCATTTTTTTCTTTTCTTTTAAATAATTTAATCTTATTTTATTAGAATGTTATAAAATTTGTATTTTATTTCAGTTCTTATTTTTAATCCGATCTTATTTTCTAATATTATTATAATAGTATTTTTTTTTATCATTTTGTTTGATTTGATCTTGTTTTATTATAATTCATTAATATATTTCTGTTGTAATTCGTTCACTTCGCCGGTTGAGTTCAGTTAAACCTTAAATGATGTCTTTTTCATGCATGAAATTGAACAAATTGAAATGGAAACCTCAGAAACCAATCCCAGCCCATTATTGTGATTCACTTCCAGCCCTGAACCGAAATCCGGTTGGTTTCGAGTGAAACGTCTCTCAGAAGAGCATGATGTCTTGTTTAATCTGAGCCGAGACAGATCTTCATCAATCACGGCTGCTGTTCATTAGTTATTACTCCGCCAGTGTTTGTGTGTGTATGTGAGAGCAGCTGCGCTGTTGTTTCTGAGACGCTGCAGAGGGTCAGCGGATGAGATTGACCCGATCCGTGACGGAGGGTGAAGCGGCCGATGGACGCCGGAGATGAGATTGTGTGCTGGTCTGTCGCTCCGGCGGAGCTCGTTCTCCTCGGCAGATCCGCCGCTCGTGTGTGTTCATCACTGTCACCGCCGCGCGCTGACCTTTCTAGTGCACAGCTGCGTCCACTGACCCGACCCGGCCGGCGGCACACACTGGGGAATAGTTCACTTTCATGTTCTTTTATCATATTTTGTCTAGTTTAATTTTATTGCAGTGACCCGTCCAATGGCTGCACATATTACGTGTTTTCTGTCCATGCTTAAAATATATTTTAATATTTATTTAATAATAATATTAGAAGTTTTTATTTTGTTTTAGTTTAGTGTATTATAATGTATATTATTAAGAATATTTATATTATTTTACTGTATAATTTATTATATTAATTTTATTTGCTTTTTTTTTCGCTTTGTCTCGTCTTGTCTAATTAATTTACTTTACTTTAGTGACCTGAAGATACTGTCTTTACTGTACTTTACTTTACTTTACTTTACTTTACTGTACTTTACTTTACTTTAGTGACCTGAAGATACTGTCTTTACTTTACTTTACTTTACTTTACTTTACTTTACTTTACTTTACTTTAGTGACCTGAAGATACTGTCTTTACTTTACTTTACTTTACTTTACTTTACTTTACTTTACTTTACTTTAGTGACCTGAAGATACTGTCTTTACTTTACTTTTGTTTAGTTTTGTCTAATTTAACCCATCTCCTACCTGCCTATTTTAAGGAATAGGTTATTATATTTTTTTGTATTTTATTTTATTTTTGATTTTATTCTAATTTTATTAGAGTGTAGTAGTATTCTTTTATTGCAATATTTATAATTTTTTTGTCTCATTGAGTCTTGTTTTATTGCAGTGACCTGTGTGCCGGCTGCAGACATTGTGCTTTCTGTCCGTATTTAAACACGTCGTTCTCTTCAGTCATCGGACCTTTTGTATGTACAGTATTTGTATTTTTATTGCTGACTGCTGTTAGTTTATGCGCTGTAAGATCTGGAGATGAATTTCTCTTGTGAAAATGTCTGTGGCTTCGCTGTAACCCTCAGATTAATTCAAGTATGCAAATGTAATTGAATTAGATCCAGTTAATCTTGTCCTAATGCCGGCTGAAAGATGCGAGGAGCAATCAAATCACTCTCAGGCCTTTCATTTGCATCAGAGTTTTTAAATAAAATTAGTCCGTTTGTAATTCTGTGACCCGGCCGGTAATTAGTTTATTCATCGCTGCAGTTAACTCCCCATTAGAGATCTCGGAGAGAGAGAGAGAGAGAGAGAGAGGGGTTATTTGTTTCTTGCTCTGTGCACTGGTAATCAGGACAGTCGCAGCCTCAATTAGTCTCTCATTTAATAACGCCGCGAGTCGTGTGATCGGATGGTTTAGTTGCTCGAGAACACAGCCGTCTCTCAATCAGACTGTAATGAGGAACCTCCGTTTCTTCATCTTTTGCAGTGTTGTGTTTGATTTCTGAACAATGACCGAAAGTACTTACTAAACTACTGCATCATTTTGTAAAATTATTATATATTATGTCTTATTTAAAATTATTTTTTGTGTGTATGTGTGTATATATATATATACAGTGGGTACGGAAAGTATTCAGACCCCCTTAAATTTTTCACTCTTTGTTATATTGCAGCCATTTGCTAAAATCATTTAAGTTATTTTTTTTCCTCATTAATGTACACACAGCACCCCATATTGACAGAAAAACACAGAATTGTTGACATTTTTGCAGATTTATTAAAAAAGAAAAACTGAAATATCACATGGTCCTAAGTATTCAGACCCTTTGCTCAGTATTTAGTAGAAGCACCCTTTTGATCTAATACAGCCATGAGTCTTTTTGGGAAAGATGAATGTATTTCATATTGTTAAATTTAATTTTATTATTTTATTTTATTGCTTAATTGTATTTTTTACATTTATAAATATTTTAAATGTTTTAGTTTGTTTTTTTGATATTGTGTTTTATTGATTAAATTTATTTGCATTTTTATATTTATATATAAATATTTAAAGTATTGTTACATTTAATTTTATTATTTTATTTTATTGCTTAATTGAATTTAGTATTTTTTTACATGTATACATTTTTTTTTACATTTTTTATTTTATTTTTTTATATTTTGTTTTATTTATTAGCATTTTTCTATTTATATATATTTTTTTCTATTTTTATTTATTTTATTTTATTTTTTTAATTCTTTATTTAGTTATTTTTGTATCATTTATTTTATTGTTTAGATTGATTTCTATTTTTATATGTATATATATTTTATATATTTTTATTTTTTATATTTCGGTCTGGTCAAAACTGGAAAAATCATGCATTTTTCACTGGTTCAGAAGCGATCAGTAGCACAGAATCATCTGTCATCTTACGGCGTGGTTCCTTTCCAAGAGAATGATCACATGAATGTATTTGTCTGCAGGGGAATGCAGTGGATGAAGGGATGTGATTTAGTCCACATGTGTCTCTGCACTGATGACTTTTCTCTTCCTGCAGAGTAAATGGTCCAGAAAAGGCTTCATCCGAACCCGATGGGCACTGGCTGACTGGTGAGTGCATCTCTGTCCTAAACCACCTAAACTACCCAAACCAGATCAGTCCGGCTTCACAGAGAGACTTTATATCTGTGGCTGAAGGCTTCAGTTCTCACGGTTACTAACTGATCACATCACGTACAGCAGCATGAGGCTGAGAAGAAGAGGACAGAGCTGACACCATTACAAACAGACACAGTGTGCTCACATCCAAGAAAACAACCTTTCAGACAGGTGCACAGCCACAAAATCACAAACTAATGCAAAAGAAGAGCTTTACTGAAGTAAACAGGAGCTTCTTCATCAGGGAGTCACGGAGACCTGCAGCTCTATTCTAACACTGTACAATATTTTGTTTTAATAAAAAATAAACTATTTAAAATAAAAGCACAAATAAAACACTTAAAATATGAACTGTTTTTAATAATTAAAATAAATAGTAAATAAAATAAAAACTGTTTATTAAACACACACACAAAAAAAAAAAATAATGTAAAATTAAAGAAATCAAAAATAAAACAGTAAAATTATTTTTAATCAGTTAAAATAAAATAAATATTTTAAAATTAAATTATTAAAATAACACTAAAAATAAAAAATATAAATTATAAAAATATAAAATATTAATTATTTAAAATATTAAATAATTTACAATACAAGCAATCAAAATAAAACACTTGCTAAAATGATTTAAATTTAAATAAAATGTAATTAATAAAATAAAACATACAATCAAAATAAAAATATTTTTAATAAATTAAAATATGATAAATAATTTAAAATAAAATCTGTCAAAATAAAACACTTTAAAACTAAATGAAGCGTAAATGCTTTTTCCCACCTGCATGTCATGTGACCATTAATGGACATCACAGAACCATAAACATGCACATGTGTTGCCAAATTATTGAAATATTAACTTAAGCAATGAAATATTTTAGCTGAAGGAGGTTCGACTGACGAAAACGTTTGGGCATCGCTGAAATAAGCTTTAATTCTTCAAACTATGTATGCTTTGAGTGCACGGTTTTTCATCCTGCACTACTTTAAATGCAGGTTAAGCCGTGAAACCTTTGACTTGTGCTGCTAACAGTCAGAGTGCAGGTTCGAGCCCCGATCAGAAGAGAACGCAAGCTGTAGTACGCCAGTGGGAGTCACTTTAGATCAACGTTTCCTCTGAACGACGGGTTTTATTAGATTACAGCTTAATCTCGTTAGCCGAGCGCTTCTATATGACAGATGACACACAGCGTGACATGATCAGACACAGAGAGAGAGAGAGAGAGAGAGAGAGAGAAGGAGGGA
>NW_015506804.1:126151-127076 GCF_001515645.1 Sinocyclocheilus grahami
TACGCCGCGCTGCGATCGTGTCACTTTAAACCTGATTACTGCTTCTTTAGCACTTCTGATCAGTTCAGTTCAGTCATCATTCAGAACTAGAACATATTAATATTAATCTGTGAGCACATTCAGGTTTGGAAACACTTTCTGTGAAGCCTGAGGATATAATTATGCACTAGGAAGGTATTCATTTGCATCCATCTTTGTGTAAATAATTGTAAGCACGCATAAAAAACATCAAGGTTTCCCAAACGAGTTCATGAGGGAACTGCAGGGAGTTTAAAGCTAGTTATTTATTAAATTAAAAGAATAATAATGTTAAAATAAAAACAGATTAAAATTAAATGCATACTAAAAATATATATTTTTAAAGGAATTAAGATAAAATGCATATTATATAAGTTATAAATAGAAACATGCATAAAAATATAAACTGTTTTTTAAATGAATAAAAATAAAAACTATTAAAATACTGAAAAAGATGATTTTTTAAAAAGAATAGAAAATTAAATAATTGAAAATTGCATCAAAAGAACATACTAAAAATTATAAAATATTTTTTAAATAAATGTAAAAAATAAATATAAATATACATTTATATTATATAAATTATAAATAAATCAAAATAAAACAAAAATATAAACTGTTTTTAAAATTAATTAGAATAAAAACAATTAAAATAAAATAATTACTGAAAATTATTGAAAATAATATTATTTTTTAACTAATTTAAAATAATTTAAAATAAAAGCAAATAAAATAAAACCCTACATTTTTTTATGAACTAAAATAAAATTCTTACTAAAAAGTATGAAATATTTTTACAGTCAGTCAAAATAAAACGTACAAATTAATTTTTTTATTATTAAATTAAAATAAAATAAATAATTTAAAATGGAACAATCAAAATAAAACACTTACTAAAAATATGATT
>NW_015506804.1:127154-131835 GCF_001515645.1 Sinocyclocheilus grahami
TAAAAATATGATTTTTAAAAATATATTAATTTTAAATAAAAATAATCAAAATAAAACTAAAGAATATTTTTAAATAAATTAAAATACATAATTAAAAATAAAATCAGTAAAAAAAAAACTTGCCTGCATGTCACGTGACCATTACCCGACATCAGAGAACCGTGAAATATTCATTTGAGATCTCAAGCAAATATTTTAGCCTGAAGGTGTTCGGCTGATGAACACATTTGGGGATCACTGAAATAAGCTTTCATTCTTTTCCGCTTCAGTCCTTGGTTTTTCATCCTGTACATGTTTAAAGAAACGTACAGTTATGAAACTGCGAATGATGGTGTGATTTATTGTGTGCATTATAATAAATGAGCTGCATGTCGTGCGCTTTGAATGCATTCATAATATATTTGTGACCCTGCAGCACAAAAGCAGTGTTAAGTCGCTGGGGGATATTTGTAGCAATAGCCAACAATACATTGTATGGGTCACAATTATACATTTCTCTTTTATGACAAAAATCATTAGGATATTAAGTAGAGATCATGTTCCATGAAGATATTTAGTAAATGTCCTACTGTAAATATATCAAAACTTAATGTTTGATTAGTAATATGCATTGCTAAGAACTTCATTTGAACAACTTTAAAGATGATTTTCTCAATATTTACATTTTTTTGCACCCTCAGATTCCAGATTTTCAAATAGTTGTATCTCAGCCAAATATTGTCCTATCCTAACAAACCATACATCAATGGAAAGCTTATTTATTTCTCAAAATTGGTTTTGTGCTCCAGGGTCACATATTACACTTGTGGTTTTTTAAGTATCTATTTCTGTCTCGATGACGCTTCTGTTCAAAGTGGCTTGGATTGCATTGAAGGTGAGCGTGTGATCGGTTCATGCATTCACTGGGGATCGAACCCGTGACCTCGCCTGTGCTTTCTCCCTCAGTGCCTTTGACCTGGTGAACATCCACCTGTTTCACGACGCGTCGAACCTGGTGGCGTGGGAGAAGAGTCCGTCGGTCTACTCAGGAACGCGGCAGAAAGCGCTGGGCTTCGTGATGGACAGGTGAGACAATCTGCTAAATGCATGCTCACTCTGAAGAAATGCATCAAGTGCTCATGAGTTACGGCTCAGAGATCATGTTTTTCCACTCACGCCTTCGCTTTCTGTCCAATGAGAGGCGAGAGCAGCTTTATTAGGCCATCATTTACCTGATTTACAGCCGTGATGATGTTTAAAAGACCTTTCTGGTTGCTTGCATTGAGGATTTTCACAGGATTTTCAGTCTCGTAAACCTGTTTTGCTCTGATTACATTACGTTCCCCAAGTGTTGCGTGCAATCTGAAGTAATGTGCTCCTAAAAGGAAATCATTTTATTAAAAAAAATGCAGTCAAAATAAAATATTCACTAAAAAAAGATAATTAAATTAATTCAGATAATTATTAAGTTATTGAAATGTTAACTTAAAATCTCTAGGGGTACTTCGAGAAAATATTTTAGATATTAAATATTAATTCATTTTAATTTACATTTAAACCATTGTAAATAAAAAAAAATATATTTTTAGATAAAAAAAAAAACATCGAAATAAGCATTACTAAAAAATGTTTGTTTAAAAATGTTGTGTTAAATTATTAAAATATTAACTTAAAATCTGAATGGGTACTTCAAGAAAATATTAAAATGTTTAAATATTAATTAATTTTAATATAATTTAATTTGTATTTAAACCATAAAAATTGTAAATAAATAAAATAATTTTAAAATAAATCCATCGAAATAAGCATTACTAAAAAAATGATCAAATATCTGTTTTATTAAATTATTGATATATTAACATCTTAAAAATCTCAACGGGTACTTAAAGAAACAAAAAATGTATTTACATTTATTTCAATTAAATAATAAAAAAATGTAAATGAATAAAGTAATTTTAAAATGAAAACGAAAACATCAAAATAAAGCATCTACTGAAAAATCTAAGAATTGTGATCGTGAATGTTTTGTTAAATTATTGATATATTACCTTAAACTCTCAGCATCAATATTTGAGCACAAATGGCTTCAGCTAATGAACACTTGGGGAATGTTGAGGACTCCTTCTGGCTGAAGCGGATCATGCTGGGCTCTTTTCAGCAGCGCCACTAACCTTTTGGCAGCCACCAGTGAAGTCTATTCTGCTGTTGTGATGGAGGAGGACAATGCGGCTCAGCAGCCTTTAGAAAGCAGCGCTACCTCCAACAGTGCGGTCATTCAGCGCCGGTTGGGAACCGACTTCAGGCCCATTGTAACTCCAGACCTCGTCCCGTTTCACTTTCCTCACACATTCATCACGTCTTTAACCCTCGTGATGCATTCAGAATCTCTAGACTGCTTTTGCATCCCGGGTCGGTCTGGACCTGAAGAACCAGTACTTTATAAAACATATGTGTCCCTGCAGCACAAAAGCAGTGTTAAGTCGCTGGGGGATATTTGTAGCAATAGCCAACAATACATTGTATGGGTCACAATTATACATTTCTCTTTTATGCCAAAAATCATTAGGATATTAAGTAAAGATCATGTTCCATGAAGATATTTAGTACATCTCCTACAGTAAATATATCAAAACTTAATGTTTGATTAGTAATATGCATTGCTAAGAACTTCATTTGAACAACTTTAAAGATGATTTTCTCAATATTTAGATTTTTTTTGCACCCTCAGATTCCAGATTTTCAAATATTGTCCGATCCTAACAAACCACACATCAATGGAAGCTTGTTTCAGATGATGTATAAATCTCAATTTTAAAAAAAATGACCCTTATGACTGGTTTTGTGCTCCAGGGTCACATATTTTTCACTAAATCCTTATTGTATTTGATCAGCAGCTTCTTATTAGTGAGGGAATGTGAAAAAAGTAAACGTTTTGAATGTTATTACTGCATCATTAAAAAAATTTGAAATTCCTTCTCAATTTTTCAATTTTTTTTAATTATGCATGAACTACACCAAAAAAAAAAAACTGAAGCAATATATATATATATATATATATTAATATTGATGAGAAATTATATATGAATATATCATTGTAGGAAATGTATAAGATCATATAATCTGAGAATTATCAGTATTTAACCCCATTGGAATGAATTACATTTTATTAAATTCCTTTGAATTTATAACTCATGATTGCTCAAAAGCAGTTTTCATATTTTTCAACTAAAGCCATATTGTTATCTGATCAGCAGCTTCTTATTAGTGAGGGAATATGAAAAAATAAATAAAATTGATTTACCTCTTTTTGTATTAATTAAAAAAATTGAGAAATTCTTTGAAATTCCAAATTACACATGAACTACACCAAAAAAAGTATGATGCAAAATTTTAATATATTTTTGTCAATATTGATGAGAAATTTAATTTGAATATATCACTGTATGAAATTTATAAGAACATATAATCTTGAGAATTGTCAGTATTTAACTCCATTGGAATGAATGACGCACATAATCCAACAAATTCAGTCCTGAACGTGTGTGAGATACAGGGACCTGGCTAAATATATTACATACGTTTTTGAGACTAATTTAACTTAATATATCGTTTAAAAAGAATTTTTATCTATTGGGTATTTTCGACACCCAATGGGACTCTATGCATACCCGGGTCAAAAATGACCCGAACATGAAACCTCTTTGAAATCTCTTAAAACATAATCGTGAAAAATCTGAAAAAAATTAATGATGTGTGTTGTGAGGGTCTGAAAGCATCTGGCAAGTTTCGCTCGCTTACTAAAAACGATGCATTTGTTATTAATGTTTATGTATGGAGGCGTATGTATGGAACTCAGTATCTCTGTGCTGTTAACAGACGAGCGCTTTGACGGATCCGAGCGCGACACGATCAGTTCCTCAGTCTTTTGTGTGCACAGATATGTTCTTCCATTCAGAAGATGTGCTCAGGTTCAGGCCGGAGCGGTTTTACATCACAACTGTGAAATCTGGCCTAAAAGAGCCCCATTGTGCCCCGCTTTTATTTTCACACAAATATAGTCCATTGTCAGGTGGCTGAAGTTAATTTGATCAACATTGGAGACATTTAACTGTTCTGTTCAGTCAAAAGGCTTGTTTCATGCTCATTTTTAGCCCATTGAGAAGCCGTGATTGGCAGAAAAATAATGTTGCCGTTAACAATTCAGGGTAATTAGTTTCCCAGGGGCCGCTCTGGCCGCCACACAACTATTCTTTGTGACTTTATGGATGCTCATCAGTCAACTGTCAGGAGACTCAAAGAGCCTCGCGGCTGAATGTTTCCCTTTTGGCTTTTCCCAGAACAATAAGCTGAAAGAGAGAGAGAGCTGCTGTGTGTGTGAGGAGAGAGAGAAGAGAGCGAGAGAGAGAGAGAGACACACACATGCCCGCAGAGAGAGAGAGAGAGAGAGATACACACACACACACACACACACACAGAGACACACACACACACAGAGAGAGAGAGAGACACTCTCTCACACACAGAGAGAGAGACACATGCACACAGAGAGAGAGAGAGAGAGAGAGACACACACACACACACACACACACACAGAGAGAGAGAGAGACACTCTCTCACACACAGAGAGAGAGACACATGCACACAGAGAGAGAGAGAGAGACACTCACACACACACACACACAGAGAGAGAGACACACGCACA
>NW_015506804.1:132061-146431 GCF_001515645.1 Sinocyclocheilus grahami
AGAGAGAGAGAGAGACACTCACACACACACACACACACACAGAGAGAGAGAGAGAGAGAGACACTCTCACACACAGAGTATATAATATAGTAATATATTAATAATTACCTTTTTACCTTTTAGTATTTGCTATTGTTTTTTGTTTTTTTTTGTTATATGTGATAATATATGTAGTGTTTTTTTTATTTAGATTTTTTCTTTTACTATCTATATGCCTGTACAACTTGTTCGCTTTTTATTGCTTTGGCAACATTGTGCTGTTCCACAGTCATGCCAATAAAGCTCATTTGAATTAAATTGAATTGAGAGAGAGAGAGAGAGAGCGGTAAAACTAAACGTGTCAATAAGTGGAATGTTTTTAACGAAGAAACACAGAACAAGAAGTTCCAGCTTGTGTTTTTCTCCGTCCCAGTGAACATATTTATCTGTGAACGCACATCTTTAGGGAAAACATTGCGTTGCTCGACCGATACAAGTTTAAATGGCTGATGCTGATACTGATATCTAGAAACCAGCGGCTGACAGACATGTAATTCCAGTATCATTTAATGATGTACTCAGGATTTATTATTTTATTTTATTTTTTACACTTTACCATGTTTAATTTATACTTTTTTTTTAGACTTTACTATGTTTATTTTATTTACTGAATTTCACAAAAAATATAATTAATAATATAATGATTTGTTTAAAGTCTACTTTACTGAATTTCTCCTCTCTCTCTCTCTCTCTCTCTCTCTCTCTCTCTCTCTCTCTATATATATATATGGTAGGGCTGCCCCCTAATAGTCGACTAATCGTCAGTCGACCAGAAGATGCTCGGTCGACCAAAATTTTCTTAGTCGCTGAAAAAAAAATCCACATTTGCGAAGTCACGCAGGTCGTTAACGGCTGGTCTATAGTAATACAGTACATCCGGCAGGACCTCCAAACGCTCGCAAAAATTCATCCACCACAAATATGGCTCATCATCTGAAATATGTAAGTATTAGCAACTACACAGAGAGAGAGAGAGAGAGAGACACTCTCACACACAGAGTATATAATATAGTAATATATTAATAATTACCTTTTTACCTTTTAGTATTTGCTATTGTTTTTTGTTTTTTTTTGTTATATGTGATAATATATGTAGTGTTTTTTTTATTTAGATTTTTTCTTTTACTATCTATATGCCTGTACAACTTGTTCGCTTTTTATTGCTTTGGCAACATTGTGCTGTTCCACAGTCATGCCAATAAAGCTCATTTGAATTAAATTGAATTGAGAGAGAGAGAGAGAGAGCGGTAAAACTAAACGTGTCAATAAGTGGAATGTTTTTAACGAAGAAACACAGAACAAGAAGTTCCAGCTTGTGTTTTTCTCCGTCCCAGTGAACATATTTATCTGTGAACGCACATCTTTAGGGAAAACATTGCGTTGCTCGACCGATACAAGTTTAAATGGCTGATGCTGATACTGATATCTAGAAACCAGCGGCTGACAGACATGTAATTCCAGTATCATTTAATGATGTACTCAGGATTTATTATTTTATTTTATTTTTTACACTTTACCATGTTTAATTTATACTTTTTTTTTAGACTTTACTATGTTTATTTTATTTACTGAATTTCACAAAAAATATAATTAATAATATAATGATTTGTTTAAAGTCTACTTTACTGAATTTCTCCTCTCTCTCTCTCTCTCTCTCTCTCTCTCTCTCTCTCTCTATATATATATATGGTAGGGCTGCCCCCTAATAGTCGACTAATCGTCAGTCGACCAGAAGATGCTCGGTCGACCAAAATTTTCTTAGTCGCAGAAAAAAAAATCCACATTTGCGAAGTCACGCAGGTCGTTAACGGCTGGTCTATAGTAATACAGTACATCCGGCAGGACCTCCAAACGCTCGCAAAAATTCATCCACCACAAATATGGCTCATCATCTGAAATATGTAAGTATTAGCAACTTTACATGGCCGCTCAATCTGATGATAACCTAGAGAAATGTGTCTCTGTGGAAGCTGAACAGTAGCTCACTGCAGGACAGATCGATGCACCGGTGTGCTCACTTGCTCTTAAAATACTCCGTAATGTTTGGTCATACAGATAAGAGTAATACATCTTTCAAATCTGTAAAGCCGCTACATTTATTTGTGTGCACTCACAATAACAACAAAACACTGCGCTTTTGTAAAATAATGAAAGCAAACAGGATGCATATAGGTAATAAGAATTAACTTTAAAAATATATATGTAATCAGCATGTGACCTTCACATCACTGATTTAAATAGCGTAATGAGTGTAGCTGAATGTGTGTGTAGAGGTGCGGGGTGCTGGGATGTGTGTGGGAGTGATTTGTGCTGTTTTTGTGGCCGCTGCTGAATGGAGGTATTAGTGTCGATCAGCATTGACTTTGTTAGCTGCCTTCTCACCCTGGGAGGCCCAGAGGTCAAAGGTTAATCAGTCAGCCAGGCCCCTTCACACCCCACACTCATACACCCGCAACACACACACACACACACACTCACTCACTCACACACACACACACTCACTCACTCACTCACTCACTCACACGCGCACACACACACACACACACACACACACACACTTACACATACACACACTCTCACTAACACACACACTCACTCTCACTCACACACACTCACACACACACTCATTCACACACACACACACACACACACACACCTGACAGCTCCGAGGGATTGTTGTGATCGGCCAGCAGTCAGAGGGTGGTCAACTCTGAAGGTCAGAGGTCATTCCCGAGGCCTCCGGTGGTCCATTGAGCCGGCCGTCAGTGAGCACATTCCCCGGAATGCTAACATTCTCCCGGCATTCTCCACCGGTGCGGGACAAAAGCTGCATTAGTGCGGCGCGGAGCTTTGTGAGCCTCACTGGTGTCTCCAACAACACACAAACACAGCGGTCTGGACAGAAAGGACCACAGTTAACGTGTGCATTACTAGAGCTTTTGGACAAACTATAACACTGAAGTTTTCACATATATCTTTATGCTTTATGGTAAAATATAAAAATGATATATATATATATGTATATGTATGTATATATATATATATGTGTGTGTAAATTGATACATTATAATAAATACAAATAATATATGTAAAAAAATATAAATTGTACTAAAGACTCTACATTTTTTTGTGTATTGTTTTACTAAATTAAAAATGTTACAATAAAATTATATATAAATGCAAATATTTTTATTTATACGAATGTATAAATATTATAATAAAAATACATATTTTAAATATTCATATTATATATATATATATATATATATATATATATATAAAATATAAATTCATATTTTAATGTACATATCACTACAGACATAAAATATATCTTATTTGTATATATTTTTTTACAAAATAAAAAAAAATGGTAAAATGGAAATAAACAAAAGTAAATGTACATATTTATTTACATTTATAAGTATAATAAATAATAAATACAAATAAATAATGATATTTGAAAAATATACATTTCACTACAGACACAAAATATATTTTCTTTGTTAAATTTTGTGTTTTACAGAATTAAAAATGCAATTAAAATAATAAATTAAAGAATAATAATAATAATAATAATATATTTTATATGAATAATGTAAATATAATTATGTTGAATAAATATTACATATAAATAAATAATGATATTATAGTGGATATATAATATGGATGAAGTTGCTAGGGTGTTCTGGATGGTTGCTAGGTGATTTTTTCCTGTCTGGTGTGAAAGGGTCCTGCAGTGTCACATCTAATCGTAGTTATTTTGGACATGATGCCACCTGTAAAAGCATGGCATTCATTAAAGTGTTTTAGAGTATCTGTGTCTCTGTTACAGTGTGTCTGAATGTCTCTCGACCCCCACCTGACGTCCCTGTGTTTAATGCGTGACTCTGGGGCCCCCAGGGGCCGGGCTGAAAGTCAGGGCCCACCGCGAGAGCTTTAGGAAATGAGCGTGTAAACAGAGCGTTACCTTCTGACCCGCTGCTCATGACTCGGGGCTGAGGACAAAACCCGGCAGCTAGTGCATTAGACACGCCTGTTACTGAGATAAAGCTGCCCTCGCTCGCCCGCCCGCACACACAGAGAGAGAGAGAGAGAGAGAGAGACGCTCAAACCACTCTCATTCCACACTCACTTTATGCACAGTGCTGTCTCTCTCCTTCTCTCTCTCTCTCTCTCTCTGTCTGAGCTGTTGTTGTTTTTTTAACCCTTTGGTGCTCTTCGGTCATTTTTTGCATTTAGTTGTGTTTTTTTTATCATAATCTATCAAATGGACATGATTTGAGAGGTTCTGAAAAAAATAGCCACACTTGTGTTGTTCATGTTCAAAAATGATTGCATTGGAAGCGAACGGCAAGCGAATTTCATCTAGTGGAAGCGTGTGGTACTGCAGCCAAACAAAATCTGACTTTTTTTTTATATCAACCTCAAATTCGGAACACAACTTGTTTAGATTTATGGCTTTGATTTTTAGAGTAAAACATGTCTCGGAAAATATATATTTCATTTAAAAAATATATATATTTTTTAATTTTTGGAAACATTTTTCATAATAATAAACTTTTTTTTTCTTCTTTTTTTTCTTTCACTTTTTAAATTTTTTCCACTTCAGCAACAACCTGCAAAAATCTAAAGTGTTCTCTTTAAGGAGACCAAACTTAAGTCTGTGGTTAAAAGTTAATAAATAGATCATAACTATTCCATAAATTTAATTTAGTAAAATAATATCCCCTAAAAATACAATTCTCGAACTAAAATATAGTGCATTAATTTAATTAAAATAATAATTTTTATAAATCTGTAATTTTTGATTGCCACTCATATATATATATATATATGTGTGTGTGTGTGTGTGTATAAACACACAATAATTGATTAGAAAGGAATTTAATTAATAATACATTTATATTTATATTAAGTAACGATAAATATTATAGATATATATAAACAAAAACAAAACATTTTTTGGCTGTGAGCCGCACAGAGATGCTGTAGGTTTGCAGGAACCGAAGGCATCAGATCTATTGATCATCATCAGTGTATGTGTCTCCAGTCAGTCTGTAGCTGGTTTGAGCTTATGTCGAGTCGATCTGGAGTCACGGCACGTGAGTTTGAGTTCCAGGGAAGTGTCAGAGATGTTAAAGTGTGTGTTTTATGAGCGCGGAGAGGCTTCTCTTTTACAGGGCCATAAATACATTGTTATTAGGTGTTGGGAGTGAGCTGAGATTTATCCTAACGATTAGCCGGCCCAGCATCCTCCTTACATTAATCCACACACACACACACACACACTCACTCTCTCACACACACACACACACACTCACTCACTCACTCTCTCTCACGCACGCACACACACACACACTCTCTCTCTCACACACACACACACACTCGCTCTCTCACTCTCACACACACACACACACTCACTCTCTTACACACACACACACACTCTCTCTCACACACACACACACATATATACACACACACACACACACGCTCGGCCTAATTCTTCATCACTCGCTCAAGTAAATTATTTGCTATGCGGAGTTAATTATCCCTCCTTTAAGGTGCATTTTTAAGAGGTTGCTGAGACCTGCAGGTGCGTGAATCTTGAGTTCTGCACTTCATGAATCTTGCTGTGAGCGCAGAGAGTAACTGGATCGACCAATCAGCAGATAAAACACCCACAAACCCTCACCAGTGGATGAGTGACATCAGCAGGTCAGCTGTCAATCATCCGTCACTCACTCGTCCACTAGGTGGGGCTCCTGCACTGATGATCACCAGTGACCCAGTGTGTCTCAATCTCTCCGCAGGATCACGGATCAGCGCTTCGAGCGGCTGCCGTACTTCATCTTCGGCGACTTCAACTTCAGGTTGGACTCCAAGCAGGTCATCGAGGTCAGTCAGACGCTCTCAGTGTCTCACACAAACACACTCACACTCTGGCCATGTTCACACACTATTGCTGAAGCTCACTGCATGCAGTACTTGTGTGACCTAATGCAATACCTTACAGTAAGTTAAAACATTTCCCACAATGATTTTCCACTACAATAGGAAGTAAATAATAATTATATAATAGTAATAATTTTATATATTTAATAAAAAATATTTTGTAAATGCAGTTATATATTTAATTGTTTTAAAATGCTACATTTCATTAAAAGTATTTATTTTTTATTTATTTAAGCAAAATAAACATTAACTGAAATAAAATATTAAAAAACCCTTTTATTTCAACCAGTTGCCAAGGCAACATTTCCCATTTATATTAAATAATAATAAAAACAGAAACAAAAAAAGAAGATAAAGCACTTTAAACGAAAACTTTAAAATTAGCGTGAAAACTAAAAATGACACAAAAAAATTTTAAAAACAAAAACAAACTAAAATGACTGAAACTTTAACCAAAATGTAAGTGAAACAGAAAATGTAAAAATCCAATCTGAAACTATAATATTATAGAATGCACAAATGCAGCACTAGACGCTGTATCCCACAATGCATTGTGCTCGACTTGACCTTCCATTTCCAGAGTGATGAATGAACCAGATGAAATATGAAACGCACATCATCTTTACTCATCATTTGATCCGACCGATGAAAGTCACAGCACAGTGAGGTGGTCTAAACGTGAAGCTTTTATTGCGTCATGTGTCTCTGAAGGGCCCTCACTTGTGTTTAAAGGCGTCATTAGCACACAATGAGTGTGAGAAGAGCCTCCTCACATAACAATGCTGCTGGAGGGCCGCTCGGCAAACACAGCTGGGCCCCTGAGGGCCCTAATGAGTGATATATGTGAGGGCTGTAAACCAGCTCATTGTTCTCAATCAGGTTCTGTGTGTGGCAGGGAGGAGGCGTTGTTGAATTGCTGCTTGAGCTGTAAAATGAAAAGCCACAAATCATAATGCATTTCAAATCGTTTGATTATTGTGTGTGTCTGTGCACAGGGTTCGGCTAATATCACCCACAATCCCTTGTGCACCAGTTTGTTTTCTGTCTGTGCATCCGTTCATCCATCAGGTTCATGGTTTGTATTAGTTGTCATAAACAAGCCTCAACTTTTTATTTTTAAGTCGATGTGTCAGATATTATAGAAGGCACATGTTGATTTGTAACACTGTATAAATGAAATGACAAGGCTAACCGGGAACTTGTGATATTAAGTGTTTTTCCGCTCTTAAATGAGACGGAGTGTGTTCTTGTGTTTTCGGTAATGCGTTATCTTGTAAAACTCAAACTTTTGAAATACTAAGTAATAAAGCTAATACAGTGGGTTTAGAAAAGAATCCGTTTCCTTTAAAATAATCAGATTGTGTTGCTCTGCAGCCTGAATGAAGACAGCACGGTTTGTGTTTTATCCAGCTGTATTTACTCAGTGCTACTTATAACATCCAAGTCAAAGCGGAAGACGACGTATCGTTTGGCGTAGAGGTCGATTAATTCAGTTTTCGTCTCATCTGCCTCGGAGTCTTCCAGGTGTGTTTTTCAAAGCTCAGTCTGACTGCATGTGGATTTCTTGAGGAGCGGCTTTTTTCCACACAAGCCACGTTAGTGGAGGATCTGTGATATTGTTGTCACCTGCACACAATGCGCACTCTTTGTCATAAACTCCTGCAGCTGCTTCAGAGTTGCTGTATTTACCCAACACCTTCCACTTCTTAATAACAGACTTCACTGAGCTGGTCAAAATGAGCACGGCTGATCACAGCTGAAAGCCAAATGTCTTGGTGTGCCATTTTGAGAAGGGGATTTTTCCAACTCAGTGATTCTGTTTTTTTATTTATTTATTTATTTTTCTGACATGTTGGTGTTTTATCTTTCACTTGGATGTTATAAGTAGCACTGAGTAAATACAGCTGGATAAAAAAATTCAGGCTGCAAAGCAACAAAATGTGATTATTTTAAAGGGTGCTGATTATTTTCTATACCCACTGTACATAATATATATATATATATATATAGTTCAAAAGAACGTTTTATATATATATATAAATCCTGTGAATCCTGAAAAATACAAAATATTGTGCAGCACAACTGTTTTCAACATTGATAATAATCAGAAATGTTTGTTGAGCAGCAGATCAGCATATTATACTGATTTCTGAAGATCATGTGACACTGAAGACTGGAGTAATGATGCTGAAAATACAGCTGCGCATCACAGGAATAAATTACACTTTAACAGAGATTCACACAGAAAACAGATCATTTAAATTGTAATAATATTTCACAATTTTTTGATCAAATAAATGCAGCCTTTGTGAGCAGAAGAGACTTATTTTAAAAACGTTAAAAAATATTACTGATCTAAAAAAAGATCTTTTTTTTAATGTATTTGTTTTAAGAATTCATTGACTTTTTTTGCAGTGTTTTTCTGACCTACAGGTTCATTTAAGGCTGACGTCTAATATACTTATCTGCTGGATTAATTGTTTTACTTCAATAGCGTTTTCATCTGTAAAAATGCACTTGCGATGCATGTAAATAATAGTTTTATTTTAACAATGTGTTTAGTTTTGAAACCCTTTTCCCAGTCGGGGTTTATATGCTGCTCTCGATGGAAACACTACAGTACAATTCATTACCTGCAAGAGGATCATTGAGATGCTGACGTGTGTGTGTGTGTGTGTGTGTGTGGTCAGTAAATGTGACCTCTGAACACACACACACACACACACACACAGACAGACTCTAGTCTCACACACACACACACGCACACACACACGCAGACAGACTCTGGCCTAGTAAAGCTGGTTTATGTGAGTTGTGTTTCACCTGTTTCTGAATGCTTGCGCTCTGATGTCATCACCGGCCAGAGCTCGTTAAAATAGACCCGTCGCTCTTATAGACGTCTGATTTAGAGGGGTGTGTGTGTGCAGTAAAGTGTGCAGCAATGATGGTGTAAAGCACATAAACAAGATAGCCTTGAGTGAGTGAGTGTGTGTGTGTCGGTGTGTCGTGTGTGTGTGTGTCGTGTGTCGTGTGTGTGTGTGTGTGTGTCGTGTGTCGTGTGTGTGTGTGTGTGTGTTGGTCTGGCAGTGAGGAACTAGTTCAACACTTTAATGACAATTAACGTCAGCCACACAATTAGTGTTGGGTCCGAGCTCAACTCAGATCGCGCCGCTGTATTGATTTTTCCCTGCAGTTTAACTAGAGATTGATTTACACTAGTGCACACTAATTCACACCAGTTTATTTAAATGTGCATCTGATGAAACTCTACAATGATTGTGCTTCTGCTTGTGCACCATATTTAATAATGCAAATATCTAAATGCATAGTATGTAGTAGCAACACTGAATAAGATATTCAGACTTTAATTGAATGTATTTTTTCTGACTGATTCTTTCACTTGTTTAAAGATATTTTATACTTAAAAACACTACATGCATTTATATATTTATACTTAAAGAATACTTTTTAAGATATTTTATACTTTAAACATCTTAGTATATATAGCACCTTTAAGTATAAAAATATAATAATTATAAAAGTATAAATATATTCCTAAAATATCTTATAAAAATGCATATATTTATACTAGTTTATACTTAAAGGTAGTTTAACTATAAATGTATACATGTTATGCTAAACAATGCTGTACATACTTATATATTAAATACATATTTATATTTGTTTATACTCTGATATTTTAGGTATATATTTTACTTTTTTTCATCAAACTATTTAATAATATTTTTATGTGTAGTATATTTAAGTATGTTTTTTTATTTTAGAATGTATAAATCAATATATAGTTACACTATCTTTAAAAATAAACTGGTATAAATATATCCTTGAACATACTATATACACTATGCTATATATCATATGTTAAGTATATATTTATTTATAGTTTTAACTATATATTTATTTCTACATATTATAATTTAAGACATTTTAAAGATACTATACAGTACTTTAATGTATATTAAATATCGATTTCTACTTAACCTATACTCAAGGTATAAAGAAAACGAGTGTTTTGTTTGTTTTTTGCAGTGTATTTTCTTTTGATGAGGTTGAAAGTATGCGAATATGCCAAAATCCGTGTCACATGTGACCACCTGTGTGCCGTGGGCTCCGTTCGACCCCGCTGTGGCACAGAGGTGCATGCTGGGATGTGATGTGATGGGACCTCAGGGCTCTGCCGGTAGTGAATCAGTTTGTGTGGTGACAGTGGCGCGGCCGTGTGCCTGGACTCCAGTATATTTAAAATCCCTCCTAATTAAACTTAATAGAATGTAAATTTAATTTGTGGGAAAATGGTGGCCGTTCCAATCTCAGGATTGATAGGGGCCGACGGGCGGGTTAATTACTGACTTGATCTACGGAGCTCGTGACATATCTTGTGCTGCTTTTAATTGGAGTGTATTGGCTGGTTGATGGGAGGACGCACTCGCTCCGGCGCCCCCTATCTGCGGCGCTGGGCTCCTGCGCGGGGCGGCACATGTAGACATCAATCTCTCGTTCTTTTGTCCTCGTCTTTCTGAGGGCTGAGCAGCATGAAATTAAAGGTGGGGCCGCGAACGAGGCTTGGCTGTACATGACTGATGTAAACTGCTCATTAATGAGCAGTCAAAGGCTCATAAAACTTTCATTTTTCAACATTTGAAAAGCTTTCTAATTGATGGCCTCACGCCAGTGTCAGATCAGTTTGTTTTTACACGGAAATAGAGAAAATAAAACTCTGTGTGTGTGTGTGAGTGCAATATTCTGTTATGTTATTTATTATGTTATGTTATGTTACATTACATTTTGTTATGCTGCGTTGTTTTGTGTTATGTTATGTTACATTATGTATTGTGCTGTTATGTTTTATGTTACATTACTTTGTTATTATAAGTTATGTTACGTTTTATGTTTTGTTATGTTACGGTATGTTTGTTTTGTTACATTACGTTGTTTTGTTATGTTACGTTACATTTGGTTATGCTACGTTGTTTTGTGTTACGTTACGTTACATTATGTTTTGTGCTGTTATTTTTTATGTTACATTACTTTGTTACGTTAAGTTATGTTACGTTATCGGTATCGGCCAAAATTTTCATATCGGTGCATCCCTATTTTATGTTACTTTGTTATGTTACGGTATGTTTATGTTTTGTTACATTACGTTATGTTTTGTTACGTTATGTTGTTATGTTATGTTACATTACATTTTGTTATGCTACGTTGTTTTGTGTTATGTTATGTTACATTATGTATTGTGCTGTTATGTTTTATGTTACATTACTTTGTTATTATAAGTTATGTTACGTTTGATGTTTTGTTATGTTACGGTATGTTTGTTTTGTTACATTATGTTATGCTTTGTTATGTTACGTTATGTTGTTTTGTTATGTTACGTTACATTACATTTGGTTATGCTACGTTGTTTTGTGTTACGTTACGTTACATTATGTTTTGTGCTGTTATGTTTTATGTTACTTTACTTTGTTATGTTAAGTTATGTTACGTTTTATGTTACTTTGTTTTGTTACGTTATGTTTTGTTATGTTACGGTATGTTTATGTTTTGTTACATTACGTTATGTTTTATGTTACGTTATATGTTATGTTACGTTATGTTGTTTTATGTTACGTTACATTACATTTTGTTGTTATGTTATGTTACATAATGTTTTGTGCTATGTTATGATTTGTTACATTTCATTACGTTTTATGTTATGTTACGTTATGCTGTTTTGTTATAAGTTACGTTATGTTTTATGTTACCTTGTTTTGTCTTGCGTTACATTTTATGTTACATTGTTATATTTTGTGCTATGTTATATTTTGTTACATTTCATTGTTTTATGTTACATTTTGTTATGCTACGTTGTTTTGTTACGTTATGTTATGTTACATTATGTTTTGTGCTGTTATGTTTTATGTTACATTACTTTGTTATGTTAAGTTATGTTATGTTACGTTTTATGTTACGTTATGTTTTGTTACATTACATTGTTTTATGTTATGTTACCTTGTTGTTTTGTTATGTTACGTTACATTTGGTTATGCTACGTTGTTTTGTGTTACGGTACGCTACATTATGTTTTGTTCTGTTACGTTTTATGTTACTTTGTTTTGTTCCGTTATGTTTTGTTATGTTACGGTATGTTTATGTTTTGTTACATTACTTTATGTTATGTTACGTTATGCTGTTTTGTTATGTTACGTTACATTTTGTTATGTTGTTATGTTATGTTACATAATGTTTTGTGCTATGTTATGATTTATGTTACATTTCATTACATTTTATGTTATGTTACGTTATGCTGTTTTCTTATAAGTTACGTTACGTTTTATGTTACCTTGTTTTGTGTTACGTTACATTGTTATATTTTGTGCTATGTTATGTTTTGTTATGTTACATTTCATTATGGTTTATGTTACGTTTTGTTTTGTGTTATGTTATGTTTTATGTTACATTGTTACCTTTTATGTTATGTTACGTATTGTTATGTTTTGTGTTAGGTTACATTGTTTTATGTTGTTATGTTTCATTATGTTTTGTTATGTTGTTATGAATTGTTCTGTATACCTAATGTTTTGTTCTGTTATTTTTTTTGTTATGTTTTGTTATGATATGTTTTAAGTTTTGTTATTTTATGTGTCATGTTATGTTTTATGTTGTTTTAGGATTGGGGTTAGGGATGTCTGTGATCTTCCACAACAGAAAAACATTTTATGTTACGTTACGTTATGTTTTGTGTTATGTTATGTTGTTGTATATTATGTTTGTTATGTTAATGAAAATACATATTTAATAATAATACACATTTTAATAGGGTTTAGGTTAGTCTGTAGTCATTATAATTAACTTAGGGTTAGGGTCACAAAATTCAGCAATGTGTGCCCATTTAGACTGACGTAAGTGTGTGTGTGTTAACATTCTCCTGTGTGTGTTTGTTCTTCTAAAGTTATTATTATTATTACAAAAATGCTTTTTTTTAGTGTGATTACTTGTTTACCCATGACAGCATTTGCCATGATGCTAGGTTATTGTGGGTGTTGCTATGTGGTTGCTATGTTTTGAGAGATTTTTATCATGTTACTAGTGTGTTCTGGGTGGGTTCTTAAGTAAACATGAAAAAGACAGTTCTTTGCATCTTGTATCTCTGTATTGTTGAGTGTGTGTGTGTGTGTGTGTGTGTGTGTGTGTGTGTGTGTGTGGTCTGGCTTGTGTGTTTGTCCATATGCGCTTGTGTACATGCACACATGGCAGAATCTGTGGTGGATAGAGACCTCGCAGCCGTCTGTGTGTGTGTGTGTGTATGTGTGTTAATTCATTCTTACACAATAAAGCTCCATTTCATACAGTGTTTGTGCATTTGGCCCGTCATAAATCAAAGGCGGCAGTGGCATTAAGTACACACTACATTAGTCAGGCTAATTAATTTTGGGACACATCCATCCATTAGTCAGTGGTCCTGTGTTTCATGGGACAGATAGAGAGACCCTGACGGCCGCTGTCAAACCAACCATGAAAATACACACACGCACAAGTGTATCTTCACACACAGGCAAACACATCTGCGTGTTTACACACATCTGATCTCCATCCAACAGTGTCAGACGGGAACGGCACTCAGTGCAGCGCACACTATACACTCACACGCCTGCTGCTGGAGTGAAATGTAGCCAAATGACTGAATGAGAGTATAAACTGATCAAAAAAATATACTATAGAGGAGAATATATCACAATCACTTTGATGGATGGATGGAAAGATAGGTGGATGGATGGATGGATGGACAGACTGATAGATGGATGGAAAGAAAGGTGGATGGATGGAACAATAGGTGGATGAACGGATAGATGGATAGACTGATGGATGGATGAAAAGATAGATGGATGGACAGACTGATAGATGGATGGAAAGAAAGGTGGATGGATGGAACAATAGGTGGATGAACGGATAGATGGATAGACTGATGGATGGATGAAAAGATAGATGGATGGACAGACTGATGGATGGAAAGATAGGTGGATGCATGGAACAAAAGGTGGATGGACAGATAGATGGATGAAAAGAAAGGTGGACGGATGGATGGATGGATGGAAAGATAGGTGGATGGATGGATGGATGGAAAGATAGGTGGATGGATGGACAGACTGATGGATGGATTAAACAAAAGGTGGATGGACGGATAGATGGATAGACTGATGGATGGATGGATGAAAAGATAGGTGAACGAACGGATGGATGGATGGAAAGATAGGTGGACGGATGGATGGAAAGATAGGTGGACGGATGGATGGATGGATGGATGGACGGATGGATGGAAAGAAAAATGGATGAACGGATAGACTGATGGATGGATGGACAGACTGATAGATGGATGGA
>NW_015506804.1:166083-166577 GCF_001515645.1 Sinocyclocheilus grahami
AGAAAGGTGGATGGAACAATAGGTGGATGAACGGATAGATGGATAGACTGATGGATGGATGGATGGACAGACTGATAGATGGATGGAAAGATAGGTGGATGCATGGAACAAAAGGTGGACGGATGGATGGATGGATGGATGGATGGAAAGATAGGTGGATGGATGGACAGACGGATGGATGGATGGATGGAAAGATAGGTGGATGGATGGACAGACTGATAGATGGATGGAAAGATAGGTGGACGGATGGATGGAAAGATAGGTGGACGGATGGATGGATGGATGGATGGACGGATGGATGGAAAGAAAAATGGATGAACGGATAGACTGATGGATGGATGGACAGACTGATAGATGGATGGACAGAAAGGTGGATGGAACAATAGGTGGATGAACGGATAGATGGATAGACTGATGGATGGATGGATGGACAGACTGATAGATGGATGGAAAGATAGGTGGATGCATGGAACAAAAGGTGGACGGAGATCGGA
>NW_015506804.1:166629-174960 GCF_001515645.1 Sinocyclocheilus grahami
ATGGATGGATGGAAAGATAGGTGGATGGATGGACAGACTGATGGATGGATTAAACAAAAGGTGGATGGACGGATAGATGGATAGACTGATGGATGGATGGATGAAAAGATAGGTGAACGAACGGATGGATGGATGGAAAGATAGGTGGACGGATGGATGGAAAGATAGGTGGACGGATGGATGGATAGAAAGATAGGTGGACGGATGGATGAAAAAATAGGTGGATGGATGGATGGATGGATGGATGGACGGATGGATGGAAAGAAAAATGGATGAACGGATAGACTGATGGATGGATGGACAGACTGATAGATGGATGGAAAGAAAGGAGGATCGAACAAAAGGTAGGTGGATGAACGGATAGATGGATAGACTGATGGATGGATGGATGGACAGACTGATAGATGGATGGATTGAACAAAAGGTGGATGGACGGATAGATGGATAGACTGATGGATGAAAAGATAGGTGGACGGATGAATGGATGGAAAGATAGGTGGACGAATGGATGGATGGAAAGATAGGTGGATGGATGGATGAATGGAAAGATAGGTGGACGAATGGATGGATGGAAAGATAGGTGGATGGATGGATGAATGGATGGATGGAAAGATAGGTGGATGGATGGATGAATGGATGGATGGAAGGAAAGAAAGGTGGGTGGACAGACTGATAGATGGATGGAAAGATAGGTGGATGAATGGACAGACGGATGGATGGATGGATGGACAGACTGATAGATGGATGGATTGAACAAAAGGTGGATGGACGGATAGATGGATAGACTGATGGATGAATGGATGGATGAAAAGATAGGTGGATGAATGGATAGACTGATAGATGGATGGATGGATGGATAGATAGGTGGATGGATGGACAGATGGATGGATGGATGGATGGAAAGATAGGTGGATGGATGGATGGACAGACTGATAGATGGATGGATGGATGGATGGATAGATAGACAGATGGATAGAAATATGGATGGTTGAATGGATGGATGGAAAGATAGATAGATAAATAGATGGATGGATAGATAGAAGGATGAATGGGTGCTAGATAGTAAAACGTTGTTTTAGTCCTTTGTTTGTTGGCGTGTTTTGTGTGTGATTTGTGTGCGTTTCTTGTTTTCTGTCTAGTTCATCAGGAAGAGTTGCGTAACGATGTGTTCATTTCTTCAGCACAATACGCCTCATCATTCAGCGTTTGGTCCAGATAAACCCACATGATCTCTGATGGCCTCGTCGGATGGACAGGCACCTCTTTTCTCCATCTGTCCCTCCCGCGTGTTTTTAAAAGCGCTAACAAAGAGTGTCACACATCGCGGGCGAGCGACATGCCTTTAATCAGAGCCTAATTAAAACAGAGAGAATGAAGAACAGCCACAGACTGTTCCTCTCACAGCCTCATTAACAACAGGCCGTTTGAGCGCTCTGTCCGGCGTCCCTGGGGCTGATGTTGGCACAGCTGGAGCGGAGCGACGGGCGCGAGGGCTTCGCCTGGCACAGACATCACAGGACCCAGGCCCTTACGGCATCATGACTCCATTCAGAGCGTCAGGACTGACCTTCTGCTCCACACTTCAGAGGCCCATACTACATACAGTTTATTTTTATTTTATTTTGTATTTTATATTACATGATTGTGTTTATTGTATTTTTGTTAGATTATTTTTTACTTTATTTTATTTTTATTTATTTTTTACATGTATTTGATATTTTATATTACATGATTGTGTTTATTTTATTTTTCTTAGATAATTTTTTTACTTTTATTTTTATTTTATTTTATTTTTTATATTTATTTGATATTTTATTTTACATTATTGTGTTTATTTCATTTTTGTTAGATTCGTTTTTTACTTTTTATCTAATTCTTATTTTTTTTGTATTTTGTTTTACTTTTTTATTTTTATTTTATTTAAATAGTTTTATTATATATTTATTGGGTTAAGTCTTCATGGATGGATGGAAAGATAGGTGGATGGATGGATGAATGGATGGATGGAAAGATAGGTGGATGGATGGATGAATGGATGGATGGAAAGATAGGTGGATGGATGGATGAATGGATGGATGGAAAGATAGGTGGATGGATGGATGAATGGATGGATGGAAAGATAGGTGGATGGATGGATGAATGGATGGATGGAAAGATAGGTGGATGGATGGACAGACTGATAGATGGATGGATTGAACAAAAGGTGGATGGACGGATAGATGGATAGACTGATGGATGAAAAGATAGGTGGACGGATGAATGGATGGAAAGATAGGTGGACGAATGGATGGATGGAAAGATAGGTGGATGGATGGATGAATGGATGGATGGAAAGATAGGTGGATGGATGGATGGACAGACTGATAGATGGATGGATTGAACAAAAGGTGGATGGACGGATAGATGGATAAATGGATGGATGAATGGATGGATGAAAAGATAGGTGGATGAATGGATAGACTGATAGGTGGATGGATGGACAGATGGATGGATGGATGGATGGAAAGATAGGTGGATGGATGGATGGACAGACTGATGGATGGATGGATGGATGGATAGATAGACAGATGGATAGAAATATGGATGGTTGAATGGATGGATGGAAAGATAGATAGATAGATAAATAGATGGATGGATAGATAGAAGGATGAATGGGTGCTAGATAGTAAAACGTTGTTTTAGTCCTTTGTTTGTTGGCGTGTTTTGTGTGTGATTTGTGTGCGTTTCTTGTTTTCTGTCTAGTTCATCAGGAAGAGTTGCGTAACGATGTGTTCATTTCTTCAGCACAATACGCCTCATCATTCAGCGTTTGGTCCAGATAAACCCACATGATCTCTGATGGCCTCGTCGGATGGACAGGCACCTCTTTTCTCCATCTGTCCCTCCCGCGTGTTTTTAAAAGCGCTAACAAAGAGTGTCACACATCGCGGGCGAGCGACATGCCTTTAATCAGAGCCTAATTAAAACAGAGAGAATGAAGAACAGCCACAGACTGTTCCTCTCACAGCCTCATTAACAACAGGCCGTTTGAGCGCTCTGTCCGGCGTCCCTGGGGCTGATGTTGGCACAGCTGGAGCGGAGCGACGGGCGCGAGGGCTTCGCCTGGCACAGACATCACAGGACCCAGGCCCTTACGGCATCATGACTCCATTCAGAGCGTCAGGACTGACCTTCTGCTCCACACTTCAGAGGCCCATACTACATACAGTTTATTTTTATTTTATTTTGTATTTTATATTACATGATTGTGTTTATTGTATTTTTGTTAGATTATTTTTTACTTTATTTTATTTTTATTTATTTTTTACATGTATTTGATATTTTATATTACATGATTGTGTTTATTTTATTTTTCTTAGATAATTTTTTTACTTTTATTTTTATTTTATTTTATTTTTTATATTTATTTGATATTTTATTTTACATTATTGTGTTTATTTCATTTTTGTTAGATTCGTTTTTTACTTTTTATCTAATTCTTATTTTTTTTGTATTTTGTTTTACTTTTTTATTTTTATTTTATTTAAATAGTTTTATTATATATTTATTGGGTTAAGTCTTCTATCTTATTTTATTTCATTTTTTATATTCATTTTAATTTTTCTTTTAGTTTTGTTTATTTTACTTATCTTTTTTCTATTTATTTTAGTTCTATTTAAATCATTTTCAGATATATTTATTTTGTATGATTTATATTACTTTTTATTCAATTATATTTTATTTGATTTTTGTTCTGTTTTATTTATTTAAGTTTAGTTTATTTTTATATTTTTTTATTTTTTATTTTATTTTACTTATTTCATTATTTTGTTTTATTTAGTTTTTTCATTGTTCTGTGTGTTTGCTTTTAGCTCTGTTATATATTTTTACTGTTCTATCTTTCTTTATTATATTTGCACGTTACACTGGGTTTTATATCGTCGTGACGTGTAGTTGTGTCAGAGTTGTTGTGATCAGGCCTTTATTTCTCATTTCTCAAACATTAATCTTAATCTGACGGCAGCGTTCAGCAGCTCTGATCCTGCGGGAGGTTTTGTGTTCTCTGTGTGTTAGACTCGTGTCAGCGCTGGCGTTTCAGCTCCTCTCACTGACTAACATCAAACCCGACCCGTCATGTTTAAGAGAGCCATTAAGTGGCACATTGAGGATTCATGGCCTCTCGTCTTTAATTCCTCCTGTGATTTATCTGTGCTGTACTGAGGAAGAGGCTGGCTTTTGATGAAACCAGTGACTGCTTCCTGTTTCATGAGGCTGGAGAGGAAGTAGATGCTGCAGCATCTGTTTGTCAAAATATCCTGTAGTAGCCACAGAGATGCACTGGGTTTTAGTTGTTGGGCTATTTAAGCTACTAGACGGACGTGCTGATTTAATAAGCTGTAACATACAGTATAATCAAATGTTCATTCAGTTATGAAGGCATTTCCACTTCAAAACAGAGATTAATGCCGAGTTCACACTGCACGGTTTTAGCCCGATTTTTCACTCGCCGACAGGTTTTGCGAAATCGCCGACAAATGCCCGAAATCGGAGGAAAATCAGTGCTCGTTCACGCGAGTGACAATCACGCAGTGTGAATTATCAAAGACGCGATCTGAGGGAATCGCCGATGCGTCGCCGACGCCCACAGAATATTTGGCATGCTAAATATCTGGAGCTGTCGGCGATTCACAATCACGCTGTGTGCAATGAGTTCTGACTGAAAAACACATCGACGATGACCTACAGCCAGTGAGAGAGCGCGATACAGGGCAGAGGGAAGTTCAGGGAGGAGTTATAGAACAGAATATCTGTATTTTAATAGATATCTGAACAATTATATCCTACAGAAACAAGCACAACATTTGCTTGACCAGCCACAACATCAGCATAACAGTTACTGCACAATTATTTACCTCCAACTCTCTTTGCAGAAGACCCAATCCACATTAATGAGGAAAAAAAATTAACTTAAATGATTTTAGCAAATGGCTGCAATATAACAGAGTGAAAAATTTAAGGGGGTCTGAATACTTTCCGTACCCACTGTATATATATATATATTTTTTTTAATAATTACAGTCTCGCCTGGAGAACTCCGGTCTGAGGCACGCGGGTTCTCGCGTTATTTCCTTATCACTTCTCGTGTGTGTTTTGTTGTGAAACGTAGTTTGCGGAGCAGACAGAGCTGTCGGCAATTCTTCCTGACAGTGAAGTCATGCAGTGTGAACACAGCAGCGACTGACTGCTACCCCAGATAGACACGCAGTGTGAAAACAACGGCGATCCGACGAGTTTGAAAATCGTGCAGTGTGAACTCGGCATAAGACACTTTACAGTCTTTATTATTAATATAGTCTTTATAGTATTTACATCCTTGTTACTGTAGCTAATTAAAACTAAAATTAAAACAATTGCAAAAGAAATTTCATTACTTAAAATAAATATTAACTGAAATAAAATAAAACAAAAATAATGTGTGTGTGTGCGTACAGGTTTGTATATCCTGGTGGGGACTTAAAGCTGAATACACACAGACTCATGGGGACTCGTGTCACGGTGGGGACCTAAATTGTGGTCCCCACGGGTACAAAAGCTTATAAATCATACAGAATGAAGTGTTTTGAAAATCTAAAAATGCAGAAAGTCTCCTGTGAGGGGTAGGTTTAGGGGTAGGGTTGGTGTAGAGCAATAGAATATACGGCCTGTACATTATAAAAACCATTACGCCTATGGAGAGTCCCCACAAGGATAGCTGACCAGACATGTGTGTGTGTGTGTGTGTGTGTGTGTGTGTTTGATGGTGTGGAGGAGCCCCTCTTCTCAGGGGCTTTTGTTCCTGATTTCATGCAATCAGAGCGACAGCATGTTTCTCAGCTTTGGCCTGTCAGGCTCATAAAGGGCCTGCGCTGGGGTCACAGCTCGAGGGACGGCCGTGAAAAATCGCTCAAAACCGGATGACAAAGCCCACCCAGAAAACCAGAGCGGGATCTCAATCACACGCATGCACTGTAGTCTCGCTTTAGTCTGACCAACGAAAAGGAAACAGCATGGAATAAGAAATTACATTTTGCATCAAGAAAATGAAGCCTACTTCAAACACCTTTAAGATTCAGCCCAAACATCTCTGTGTGTGTAGTGCAGACACGATCTACTTATCAGTACTGTAATGCAAAAAATGACAAAAACACACTACAAAATTACTAAAACTTTCAATTTAAATTGAAAACAGAAAGTAAAAAACGATTCAAAATAGTAATAAAAACTATATTTGTGTCTCGATACTAAAATAACACTGTTTACAGCTCAGATAATATAATTTTTTTCGCAATAATTCATGTAACAAGCATAAAACCTTTACATTTCTGCTGTTAAACCTTCTGAAATGCTGCCTGTACAAAATAAATAAAATAAAATAATTTAATATAAAATAAGATAAAAAGTAAGATAAATTAATCTAAAATAAAAAAATAAAATATTTCATGAAAATTAAACACATTACGTCCAAACTCTGTATACTGTAATGCAAAAAAATTTTAATTCTCTAAATCTCTAAATCTAATTCTCATTACTTTAATGCACAAAAGTAAATAAATAAAATAAAATAAAATAAAGAAACAACATAAAACATAATATAATGATAAAAAACGTCACAATCTGAATATAAAAAATTTATTTTCTTTCTTTTTTTTTCAATTATGATGGCCCTAAAATCAGCTTTTATTTTAAATGAAATGAAATAATTTTTAAATCATTTCTTTTCTTTTGATTTTTTCGCTCTCTCTCTCCCTCTCTCTCTCTCTCTCTCTCTCCCTGGAGGCGGATCATTTGAATGAAATGGTGCAGATAAATTAAAGGCAGTTAGTGTGAATGAAGCGTCATTGTGTTCGGCTCTATTGTAGCGGCTCCTTTCAAACTGTAACACAGAAAGCGCCGTCACACACTCTCTCTCTCTCACACACACTCACACATGCACAGACTCTCTCTCACACACACGCTCACACACACGCTCACACACGCACAGACTCACACACACGCACACACTAACACACGCACACTCACACACACACACACACACACACTCTCTCTCTCTCACACACACTCACACATGCACAGACTCTCTCTCACACACACGCTCACACACACTAACACACACGCACAGACTCATACACACGCACACACTAACACACACACACACACACACACGCACTCTCACACACGCACACTCACACACACGCACACACACACTCACTCACTCACACACGCGCACTCTCACACATGCTCACACACACTCTCACACACGCTCACACACACTCTCACACACGCGCACACTCTCACACACACACTCACACACTCACACACACTCTCAAACACACTCACACACACACGCACACGCACAGACTCTCACACACGCACACACACACACACTCACATACACTCTCGCGCGCACACTCACACACGCACGCGCACACTAGGGCTGTGCGATTAATCGAAATCGAATCAAAATCGCGATTTGAGATTGCGATTTCCTAATTACTCTGTTCCAGAGCATATGCATGACTGCCAGCCTTGAGTTGCAGTCTTACTAACCAATAGAGTGAGCGCACCTCCGTTCTCCCCAATCAGCACTGCTCTAGCCAACTGCGTAAACACCCACCATTAAAAAATAAAATAAACGAAACCGGGAGAGAGACAGAGTGGGATTATGGCGTCTACTGGGTCAGATCGATAGTTAGGTAAATTAAAACTTAAGAAAAACGTATGCAACTTAAGCTTCGAAATGACAGACAATGAACAAAAAAGGTAATCTGCAAGAGCAGCGTCACAGCGCATATCAAAAGCTCAATTAACGGTTCTGTTTTCAGCACTGGAGAATAAAAGACACATCCTCCCTTTCGGGCTATCCCTGTCGCCTCGTGTCTTACACATTTTCTTACGTTCCATTGAGGGCAGCGGGCATTCGCGTTCTCAACTACCTCGACGACTGGCTCATACTGGCCCAGTCCCGAGCACAGTTGTGCGAACACAGGGATATGGTGCTCAGTCACCTCAGCCGATTGGGGCTTCGGGTCAACTGGGAAAAGAGCAAACTCTCCCCGGTGCAGAGGATCTCTTTTCTCGGCATGGAGCTGGACTCGGTCAACCTCTCGGCACGTCTCTCAGTAGAACATGCGCAGTCGATGCTGAACTGCCTGGGGTCCTTCCAGTGCAAGACAGCGGATCCACTGAAACAATTTCAGAGGATCCTGGGGCATATGGCATCCGCAGCCGCTGTCACGCCCCTCGGGTTGCTTCATATGAGACCGCTTCAGCGTTGGCTTCACGACCGGGTCCCGAGATGGGCATGGCGACACG
>NW_015506804.1:176504-177860 GCF_001515645.1 Sinocyclocheilus grahami
TGCTCCTCAATCAGTTCCCCATGGCGAACCCTGGTGGAGTTCCTCCCGCACCCTCGGCGGTCAGGCGTGGCGGAGCGCCAGACGCCAGGCTCAGCACTCGTGTGCATGCCCAAGGTCAGCCCTTGTGCTGGGCTAGGTGCCCGTGTGTAGTGATTCCCCCTTCGGGTGATCCCACATGTGTATTCTTCCCCGGTACGGCTCCCCTCACGGTAAGCCCGTGTCTTTCCCTGGCAGTCGTTTCTCTGCTGCTCTGCTGCATAGTTATCTTACCCCAGGCGGGTTGAGTCTACCGCAGGGACTTCCATATGTAGTACTGCCCAGTCCATATGCATATGTGTAATTCCACATGATACCTCCTATGTGCGGGATGTGGCTTCCGTAGCGTCCCAACTGGGTACGCTTTCCCAGTGTTATCCAATGCACCACTGTATGGAACAGCAGTGGCGGACACCTCTGCCTAGCCGCTGTCCTATCTTCCGCCCCAGCTGGTGTGGGGGGACTTGCCGGCTTCCGCAGGGCACTGGAGGTGGTCAGCAATAGTGGCGTTTTCCATACGGATCCCAATTCGTCAGTCACTGACGTAACGTAGAACGTGACTGACTGAATGGGAACGTCTAGGTTACTTGTGTACCCCTCGTTCCCTGAAGGAGGGAACGGAGACGTTACGTTCCGTCGCCACAGTTGCTGTACCACAGCTGTACGGCTGGGGCACGTAGTCTCGGCTCCTCAGCGAAAAACTGATGTGCATTTGCACGCGCTCTCCTTTTATACCTGCGCTGCTGGGCGGGGTGCGCGTGGCGAAACACGCACGCCAACTGTCATTGGCTTGTTTTGTTTTCAGTCCGAGGTGGGTTGGCTCTCGGGCGAGATCCCAATTCGTCAGTCACTGACGTAACGTCCCCGTTCCCTCTTTCAGGGAACGAGGGTTACACAAGTAACCTAGACGTTAGTATAGCTTACTTACACGAGAGTTCTAGTATCTAAAAAAGAACTGTAGGGGGTACTTGATCCTTTCATTTAGGTTTACTCATGACCAGAGCATGTGAGCGAAGCGGAGCGGTGTGACATTTTCTGCTCTATGGACATGCGCGCCGCTCAGTCGCTCTAACCGCACAAGCAAGCGCTCTGTTAATATTCCGCTCACGCTCACCGTGAACCAATTCCCTCTCAGATCCCGCTCCGACATAAAATTTCTCTAGTAGGCCTAATTGTTTACTGTTTGTAACAAAATTTTTGGATTATTGTCTAAAATTAAGCATGCTGATAAATAGCAATTATCATGTTTCAGAGCGAAATTCTTATTCTTCTTTAATTAATTGTAATGTATTAATTAAAATGTATTAAATATATGAATCT
>NW_015506804.1:179032-179666 GCF_001515645.1 Sinocyclocheilus grahami
TGCTCTACTATTCTCGATCTGGAACAAGCAAATCACCAAACGGCAACTGGGTTGAGCGAGCGGCGCTGAGCGTTTTGAGGGAGCGGAGCGGAATCTTCAGAAAGGCGCTCTGCGCTTTTAAGGAAATATTACCACTCCGCTCCCCGCTCCGCTCCCTCTCCGCTCACATGCTCTGCTCATGACTTAGTATAGCTACTCACTGACTCCCAGAGTGCATTGTGGTATGAATCAGTTATGCAGTTGCTTTGTTTTACAGTTTGCCAGTTTGATTTGCTGTCTTGTGTCAGTAGTAGCACAACAAAAAGAGCAAATAAAATGGTTATTGTTAAAATTAATGAAAATAAATTAAATTGAATTGTTACCATTGTTGTGATTCACGTGCTGAATGTTTAAGTCTGTGTGTGACTTCAGCATGTTACCACACACTATTTAAGGATTATATAAACCCAAATAAAAGCATCGCAAGGTATTTATGAAAAATTAAATTTGAAAAAGTTCACGAATAAACACACAAAAAAATACACTGATTTAATTAGAAGATAAGTCACCTTCTAAAAGCAACCTATTTATTTTCTTTCTTCCCTTGAAACCAAATAACTCTGACTTCAACGTCAATTTATGAAGTTAGCTTATG
>NW_015506804.1:183365-183725 GCF_001515645.1 Sinocyclocheilus grahami
AAAACAGTAAGTCAATTGTTTTATTTGCCTTGAAAGTAGCTGTAAGTTAATAAAACCTAGTAAGTATAACAACTAAGTAAAGATTGCTAATTAAATCTAAGTAAGGTAAACTATTGGATTTTACAGTGCACTCACACACACTCTCTCTCACACACACACACACACACGCACGCATGCACACTTTCGCACATGCACACAAACACACACGCGCACACACTCACGCACACACATGACACTCTCACACACACACACACTCTCAAACACACTTCCGCACACGCGCGCACACAAACACACACACTCTCACACACACACTCACTCACACACACACACACACACACTCTCTCTCTCTCTCTCTCACTC
>NW_015506804.1:187826-191519 GCF_001515645.1 Sinocyclocheilus grahami
TTTGAAAGGAGTAAAGCCTGTGTTAATGCTATTGAGTAGGCTAATATGGCCAAAAAAGAGATTTTGTTTTATAAATAAATGTTCATTTAAAAGCAGCCCACGATCAGCGTGTTGTTACCGTTATCCCTTACGGCTCCGACGAGGTTTTGTTCCGTCCTGCACGCTGTGACAACTCACAAAAGACTATTTTAGCCAAGCAGCGTGGAGAGCCGCTTCAGAAACGTGCCGCGGCTGGCTGATAAACACAAGCACTGAGTAGAGCGGCCGCGATCCGCTCCGGTTCCCGTGGAGCCGTAACGCGCCGCAGACGTGTGCAGCGAGGCGCAGATCAGCTCTAACATCACTGAATCTGCTGTTAAAAATGGACCATCTATTCATCATATCATCATGCTAAACATACACGACAAATAGCACATTTTTCATTGTTTCTCGAAACGTCATAGCATTTCCACACCGGCGCGGACATGACTGCGGCGCCAAATCATTTATGTCCCACGCATCATGTACGTCGTCACACGTTGACGTCATCAGATTGCGATTGATTCGTGAGAACGGCCAAGTGTAGTGAGTACCGATCGAGTCATAAAATGTGATGATCGGCTGATACCGATCTCCGGCCGATCGATCGGAGCATCCCTAATATATATATGCAATGTATAGGTATTCAATATAAAATTTATTTGTAATAGAAATTATATTAGTGTACAATATTATACATTTATATAACATATCCTAGTTTGCATGTGCTAAATTTGATGGAAATTGATGCATTAGTGTCTATTTCGCATTTGGAAACGCTGGAGATGTTCTGGTCACTATTAGAATAAAGGCTTAATCTGTAAATGGGGCTTTTTTTCCATTTTCATTGGATTTTGACTGTCCGGTTTCTCTCGTTCTCTCTGTTTTTCTCCAGCGCTGTCCTCAGTTGCTCATTTTCCGGCTGTAATGGCAGAGCTGTAGAATTATGGGTTAAAAATCAATAGTGTCAGGGTTGAGTGATCAGGGAAAGTTTAGTGCTTCATCGACACGGTTAAAGCACGTCTGCTGAAGCCCGAGCACAGGACTCACTTTACTGCGCTCCGGATTAATCGCCTCCAGCAGAGCATCGTGGGATTGGCCTGAACACATGGGGCTTGTTGTAGGATGTAGTAACTTTTGTGCCACATTTTTCTGACTGTGTGACATTCACTGACCGGATGTTTAAGGTGCCATAGAATGGAAAACTGTATTTACCTTGGCATAGTTGAGTAATAACATTTCTGTGCATGGAAATTACATAGTGTGAGCCTCAAACACCATTGTTTGCTCCTTCTTATGTAAATCTCATGCATGCAAAAGACCACTGAAAAACAGGCGAATCAGAAAATAACACCGACTGTGACGTTACAGACACTAATAGTTACGCCCCCAACATTTGCATAAACCCGCCCATGTTCGCCGCCAGCCGGATCATCAGAAGTTCTCCAGGTGTTGTGAAGAAACAAGTGAAGATGTCAGATCATGGAAATAAATGTAATGTTCCAGGCTGTTCAGGGGATGTGATGTGCAGGGATGGGTCGGGGTCTGTATTCAGAAAGGCACGGAAAACAAATAACGCGAGCCACTAAAGAGAAATGGTTAGCTGCTTGCTAGCAGTAGCCTGTTACATCACAGTACATTAGATTTCACTTACCACATAAACAGAGTAAGGAGCGATGACTGAGGACGATGGCGAATGATTTACAGATCCTGAGCACCACTGACAAGCATCTGATCTTGTCAAATGTGTGGTAAGTACTGCCGCTGTAGTTTACACAGAGCATATCTTGAAAGTGAAAGTAAAACGATCGTGCATTCGAAAGCCCCGCATAATAATAGAGGCTCCCTGATGCCCGCATTTTATATACAGTATAATTACCCAACGATATAACTGCGAGAGACGGTATTGAAATATATATTTTCCCTGTGTTTCTTTCCCGCTGTGTGAGCTACTGAAATGAGCCGCGCTGTGAAACAGCCAATCAGAGCAGAGCTCAGCATTATTATTCATGAGCCTTCCAAATAAGGTAATAACAGACCATTTCATTCTAGGGACAAATCCTAGGGTTGTAAATGGACATGTAAAACCACTTCTGGAGATGTTTTGCCCTTACCTAAGCCACATGCCTTCTATGTAGATATCAGAGAACAATTTAAAATATTGTATCAATGCATTCTATGGCACCTTTAAGCTAAAAAGCTGATGCATTTGAGATGTTCAAATACTTGTATGTCACTTTAATATCTCTAGAAATTATATATATAATATTTAAATATAAATTAGGGCTGTTGATTTAACGTGTTATTCTATATATATATATATATAATGTTTCTCGAGCAGCAGATCAGCATATTATACTGATTTCTGAAGATCATGTGACACTGAAGACTGGAGGAATGATGCTGAAAATACAGCTGCGCATCACAGAAATACATTACACTTTAACAGAGATTCACACAGAAAACAGCTGTTTTAAATAGTAAAAATATTTCACAATATTGCTGCTTTTGCTGTATTTTAGATCAAATAAATGCAGGCTTGGTGAGCAGAAGAGACTTCTTTAAAAATCTTTTGACTGGTGGTGTATATGTATTTACAGTATTTACAGTATTTGTAATGCAAATGAATTGCAGTATTTTGTTTTATATGTATTTGTATTTTTGTATTTTACATAATTTCAAATGATTTACAGTATGTTTCGTCTTTATAGACGTAGTTTCCTCTGAATTTCTTCATTCCTGCACTGATTCGCTCTCAGTCTCTCAGTGTTTATTGTCTCGTCCTCGAGTATGAAATGAATGTTAACATGATTTGAGACGAGGTCAATGAGTGCGCGCTCAGATTGAGTTTATGTACACTTCTGGCTGAGCGGCTGAAGTCACATGACCCGCGGCGGCCAATCACAGGCCAGTGTGCGCAGGTCAGCGTGAGTTTGTGTTGATGCACCTGGTGTGTAATCAGGACCACGGGGTTTAATTAATAACGTGTTTTAATAAGCTGCAGCAGAACACATGATGAGGTCAGGAGGAATGACTGTGTGTTTGATCTGATCACTCACTGTCAGTCAGTCTCTGACCCATACACACTCTCTGTGCTTGATCGAGAGATATATATATATATATATTTATTTATTTATTTGCACATACATATAAAATATCAAATATATTTTTAAAAGTTTTTACTTTAAAGTTGACATTTGAAATTCAAATAATTTGTATATATTTTTTCTATTGTATACATATTTATAATTGTATATATATATAGAGAGAGAGAGAGAGAGGACATAATCATATATTAATTAATACATATAAAACAAAATATTAAATTACATTTTTTTTTTTTACTTTAAAATTGACATTTGAAATGTAAATATAAGCTTAACTCTCTCCATGAATTAATTTATTCCCTGTTTCTGTGTAGTTCCTGATTGGTCAGTAGTGTCATTCTGTGCTTTAATATTTGAGACTAATGATTTTAAACTGTATAATTGATCATTGACTCATTGATTTATCTTTCTGCTCATAGAATATTCAGTATTTTGTGTGTGTGAGTGAGTGAGTGTGTGTGTGTGTTTGTTTGTTTGCGTATGAGTGTGTGCGTGTGCTTGTGAGAGTGTGTGCGTGTGCTTGTGAGAGTGTGTGTGTGTGTGTGTGTGAGTGAGTGTGTGTGTGTGT
>NW_015506804.1:199322-201500 GCF_001515645.1 Sinocyclocheilus grahami
TATTTCAGCTGTCGTTCCCGCGGCGGCGGCGCTAATCAAAGCAAGCTTGAGGAAACGCCGCTCGTATCATCGATCACATCGGCCCGTATTAGCGCTTTTATCAGTCTGATTGGGGTGATATTGGAAACCGATCAGATCACTGCTCGTTAACTCAAACACGTTTCTGTACAGTATTATAGTTTGAGGTCTGATTTCACTTGTAAAGTCGGGTTTATCCGTATAGTGCTTCATGCGATACAGATTAATTCACAGCAGCTTTACAGTAGAAACAGGGGAACCAGCATCAATGATGCACAGTTCTTCAAATATCAGTCAATTCAGTTATGACTGCAACTGTGATATCAGCTATAACGTAGCTCTACTGAAGATCATATAGACTGTAAAAAAAATAAATACATAAAAGAAAGATTATTGGAGTATGTTTTACAATCCTACATCCTAGTAACCACCTAAAACATCTTAGTAACCACATAGTAACCACCCAGTACACCTTAGTAACCACATAGTAACCACCCAGTACACCTTAGTAACCACATAGTAACCACCCAGAACACCACAATAGTAACCACTTAAAGCATCCTAGCAACCAACATCTTAGCAACCACATAATAACCACCCAGAACATCCTAGCAACCACCCATAACACCTTAGCAACCACACAGTAACCTCCCATAACACCTTAGTAACCGCAACAGTAACCACTTAAAACCTCCTAACAACCAACATCTTAGCAACCACATAATAACCACCCAGAGCATCCTAGCAACCACCCATAACACCTTAGCAACCACACAGTAACCACCCAGAACACTTTAGAAACCAATAGTAACCACTTAAATCATCCTAGCAACCACACAGTAACCACCCAGAACACCTTAGAAACCACAATAGTAACCACTTAAATCATCCGCAACCACACAGTAACCACCCAGAACACCTTAGAAACCAATAGTAACCACTTAAATCATCCTAGCAACCACACAGTAACCACCCAGAACACCTTAGAAACCAATAGTAACCACTTAAATCATCCTAGCAACCACACAGTAACCACCCAGAACACCTTAGAAACCAATAGTAACCACTTAAATCATCCTAGCAACCACACAGTAACCACCCAGAACACCTTAGAAACCACAATAGTAACCACTTTAAACATCCTAGCAACCAACATCTTAGCAACCACATAGTAACCACTCAGAACATCCTAGCAACCAACATCTTGGCAACCACATAGTAATCATCCAGAACTTCCTAGCAACAACCGAGAACATCTTGAGAGAGAGTGTGTGTGTGTGTGGGAGAGAGAGTGTGTGTGTGTGTGTGTGTGTGTGTTTGATTGTGTGGGTGTGTGGGTGTGTGTGCGAGGGTGTGCGGGTGTGTGTGTGTGTGTGTGTGTGTGTGTGTGTGTGTGTGTGTGTGTGTGTGTGCGCGCGTGTGCGTGTGTGTACGTGAGTGTGTGCGTGTGTAAAGTGATGAATGTTGTTCATTTGCCCTCCTGAACCTAAGACACTGCTGAACACTTCACTGCCGCTCAAATAATCTCATACACACACACACACAGAAACACACTCTCTCGCTCACACAAACACACACACACACACACACACACACAAACATAAACACTCTCTCTTTCTCACACACACACACACACATGTTTATCTAAATAAGCACGTCAAAGACTTATACTCTTAAAGCGAATCATAATAACTACTGACTAACTCAAAAGGAAACCACATTCACTGTATTTCAGAATCATCTTGTATCTTTGAGGAGGTTTTGACACATGCAACTCTCTTTTGGAGGCTGTTTTATACACACAACACACACTGAATATAAGTCCTAATTAATTTAAACACATTAATAAACTCTTGAGTGTTTTTATCTGTGTTTATGTGTGATTATTAATTAGTCAGTGCTGGTAGCTGTCCGTCACACACACACACACACACACACACACATGCAGTGATGAAGGTGTCATGTACACCTGTTGATTATCTTCTCATAATTAATGTGTACACACACAGGCTAATTATTCTGTGACATTTGATTAATGACTTTGGAGTCTCAGTGTCTCAGACAGAGAGGACAGCTGGGAAATGATTGATGAACACACACGCCGCACCACACGGAAACTGACACACGCGCACACACACACACACACACACACTCTCTCAC
>NW_015506804.1:201510-205223 GCF_001515645.1 Sinocyclocheilus grahami
ACACACACACCCACACTCTCTCACACACACACACACGCTCTCACACACACACACACACTCTCTCTCACACACACAAACACACTCTCTCACACACACACACACTCTCTCACACACACACTCTCACACACACACACAAACACACTCTCTCACGCACACACACACACTCTCTCTCTCTCTCTCACACACACACACACACACACACACACACATCTGCTTCAGCTTCACATCATAACAGAGTTTCCTTACTGAGATACAGATGACCTGTGCTGTGATTGGCTGGCCTCTGTGTGTGTGTTACATTGTTCATCAGGGCAGGAAGTTGCTGATACTGTGTTGATATGTAAATGTGGGCGGTCTTATGTTAATGAGCTGATGGCTTGTATATTACACCTGCGTTGACTCTCTCTCTGTTTCTGTGTGTTTGTCTCCAGCTCTTAGAGTTCGACCGAGAGCTGTCTGTGTTTAAGGAGCGTCTGCATGAGCTGGACATCTCGTTTCCTCCGAGGTACGAACAGCTGCAGTAGGTCAGCACACGATGAACACGCTCCTCACACCTCGAGGAGATCGGCAGCTTTGATAGAGCTCTAAATGAGCTGAAAGCTGAAACCCGACCAGAGCTGTCAAGTTCTTAAAAATCAAATCAAAACGGTCAAGATCGGACTTAGGATCGCACTTTCATTATTTAGTGATGCACTGATTCTCACAGCTTTTGTGTGCTAATGGTGCACAATGAGTTGTTAAATTTAAAGCATGGTTTTGAGAATATAGTAATAATAGTATTAATAATAACATAATTATATTTACTACTAATAATAATGTAATTCATGTTTTTAATGTATTAATTTTAGAAATATATTATTAAATGTATAAATTAATTAGAATAACAATAATAATTTATACAGCTGATAAATATATTAATTTATAAAATGTATACTTTAATTTATGATGCTTATAATATTATTTTAATTTATAACATTTAAATAAGTTTATTATAATAATAACTATAATGATTATTATTTTAAAGTTTGTAATAATAATAAGAATGCAAATTAAAACAATTATTAAATGTAATGTTGTTAAATAATAATAATGACAATATTCATATTAATTTTAATATGTAAATATATTATTTAATGTTTAAAGTTTATAATAATAGTTAGAATAACAATATATTTTTAAAGAAGTATTTCTTAGTTAATTATATTTATAAAGTTGATTAATATATTAATTTAAGAATTGTATATTATTAATAATCTATAAAGTTTATTATTATAATAATAACAATAATAATGAAAATTTAAAATTTTTATTACATTTATAATAATAATAATAATCATGTAAAACATAATAATAAAAATAATTAATATTGATGATGATAATATAATTTTAAAGAACAATTGTTTCTTAATTATTTATATTTATAAAGTTGATAAATATATTAATTTATGAAGTTTATTATAATAATAATAATATTCATTATTTTATTTTTTAACGTTTATAAAGCTCTTTTAATATTTTATGCATTCTTAATAATAATAATACATTACTATTATTACTTTAATAGTAATATTTCCTTGATTTCAAAGCTGAACCCATCTGTGGGGTGTGTTCTCGTCTCATTAATTCATACTCAGATTCATATTGCTGCCAGACACACTCCTGATCTGTAGCCCATGTTTTGTTGAAGTGCGTTAAAGACTGTAATCAGATTGTCCCGCTATCTGCGAGCGTTTCAGCCTATAGATGCGTGTCGAGTCCCGTCTAGTTTCAGTCGACTAAATATCATAAGATTTTAGTCGACTAAATCTGCAGTAAATTCAGTCGGCTAAAATCTAATGGGTTTAGTTACAGTGTAGTGCATTTATTAAGCATTTCTCTAAAGTTTCCAAACTCGTTATATAGGTTTGATATTAAGCTTTTTATCATGATAGAATCTTTCTGATTCTGATAGACACTGATTTAACTGCGGTGACACACAACATGCCTTTATGTTAAAATGAAATAAAACCACTTCTCATTAAAAACAAGAACATGGTCTTCTTTTTAATGAAATACCAATGGTTATATCGGCTAATTATGCATTCTTTACAGCAACTTGTTTACCATATTCTTCATTCTTTCAAGCAGACATATTTATTTCTATAAATAAATTTAGATTAATCTTTAGGGCTACTAAAGTTTTTCAGTCAGGAGCAGTGTGTGATTTTCTGTCTTTCTGTTGTTGCTTGATTAATATCAATGACTCAATAGCAACTAAATTAGGCTGCTGTCCCTTTAAAACCGAATGCACGGATGCAATGGATGCAATGCACTGATACACGTTCTCCTCACTGTTTACGTTCACTTAAGACGTAATCAACTGTGTTTAAGTGAATACTCGTCAAAATGGACAGTTCGACATCATTTTGTGTGTAATTCTCCGTTCATGCGACGCGAAAGCGTACTCGCGCGCTGTGAGAGGCGCTTTCTGTGTGTGTAACGTTATGCTTCAGTGTCTGCGCTCAGAAAACCGGACCGAACTGAGTTCTCTCTGGCGTCGTCAGATTTATCCATACGTCTGCTCTTCTCTTACTCCCACATATTGACATTTTTGAACATTTTATGAGACGTGCAGCAAGTGTGTGTTAGCTTGTGTCCCGCCGGTTCATATGTACGCATCTAACCTCCGCAGCAGATTCCTTCTGAATGAATCTCTTCCCAAATCGTCCCTCCCTAACATTTTCGTCTCGTTTTTATTCGTTGACGAAAATGTCAGTAGATTTACGTCATAGTATTTGTCATTCAAAAAAAGTTTTCGTTCGTTGTCATCTCGTTGTTGTCGGTGAAAAACATGTCGTTGACGAACGTTAGGACGAAAATTATTCCTCAACGAAATTAACACTGCGCTCAGATACGCCTCTCGAGTCTGCAGCGATTGTTGTTTGTGGTTCAGAAACACCCATCGCCATCTGTGCACCGAGGCCACGCTTCATTCTCACATTCGCTGATCTCTTATTGCACACGCAGTTCAATGCTTGATCAGATTTTTTATATTTACGTGTGTTTATGAGCATGCATTGCATGCCTTTATTAAAGATGACTGTGGTGCACCATGCATTTACATTTATGCATTTGGCAGATGCTTTTATCCAAAGTGACTTGCATTGTTTGATCAGTTCATATCAGTTCATTCCCTGGAAATCAAACCCAACACTGCTTGAGCTTCACTTTGATAAATACTAGTGATGCACACAATTATTATTTTAATTTTTTACTGAAACATCAAAACTTAAAATTAAAGCTTATGTTTAGCTGAAAACCAACAATATTTTATTTAACAGTCAAATAACCAATCAAATAATAATCATTAATCAACTAAATAAATAATAATAATTTAATTTATAATAATAAATTATTATGTACCTAATAAATAAATAATTATTTATAAATAATTTAATAACAATTATTAATTAAATTATAATAATGCAATTTAATAATAAAAACGGATTTGTATATAAACTCTTAAATTGGACATAAGAGTTAAAAACGTTTTATATAAACTTTAATGATATAAATATGTGTGTACTCCAGTTTTTTTATTTAGTTTAGTGTAATAATAATAATAATTATTTAATACATACCTAATAAGTAAATAATAATTTAATTATTCAGTAATAAATAATTATAAGAATTTAATTTTTACTTCATCCCCCTCCCCACCTATTTTTTTATCT
>NW_015506804.1:205242-208502 GCF_001515645.1 Sinocyclocheilus grahami
AGCAACTTGTTTACCATATTCTTCATTCTTTCAAGCAGACATATTTATTTCTATAAATAAATTTAGATTAATCTTTAGGGCTACTAAAGTTTTTCAGTCAGGAGCAGTGTGTGATTTTCTGTCTTTCTGTTGTTGCTTGATTAATATCAATGACTCAATAGCAACTAAATTAGGCTGCTGTCCCTTTAAAACCGAATGCACGGATGCAATGGATGCAATGCACTGATACACGTTCTCCTCACTGTTTACGTTCACTTAAGACGTAATCAACTGTGTTTAAGTGAATACTCGTCAAAATGGACAGTTCGACATCATTTTGTGTGTAATTCTCCGTTCATGCGACGCGAAAGCGTACTCGCGCGCTGTGAGAGGCGCTTTCTGTGTGTGTAACGTTATGCTTCAGTGTCTGCGCTCAGAAAACCGGACCGAACTGAGTTCTCTCTGGCGTCGTCAGATTTATCCATACGTCTGCTCTTCTCTTACTCCCACATATTGACATTTTTGAACATTTTATGAGACGTGCAGCAAGTGTGTGTTAGCTTGTGTCCCGCCGGTTCATATGTACGCATCTAACCTCCGCAGCAGATTCCTTCTGAATGAATCTCTTCCCAAATCGTCCCTCCCTAACATTTTCGTCTCGTTTTTATTCGTTGACGAAAATGTCAGTAGATTTACGTCATAGTATTTGTCATTCAAAAAAAGTTTTCGTTCGTTGTCATCTCGTTGTTGTCGGTGAAAAACATGTCGTTGACGAACGTTAGGACGAAAATTATTCCTCAACGAAATTAACACTGCGCTCAGATACGCCTCTCGAGTCTGCAGCGATTGTTGTTTGTGGTTCAGAAACACCCATCGCCATCTGTGCACCGAGGCCACGCTTCATTCTCACATTCGCTGATCTCTTATTGCACACGCAGTTCAATGCTTGATCAGATTTTTTATATTTACGTGTGTTTATGAGCATGCATTGCATGCCTTTATTAAAGATGACTGTGGTGCACCATGCATTTACATTTATGCATTTGGCAGATGCTTTTATCCAAAGTGACTTGCATTGTTTGATCAGTTCATATCAGTTCATTCCCTGGAAATCAAACCCAACACTGCTTGAGCTTCACTTTGATAAATACTAGTGATGCACACAATTATTATTTTAATTTTTTACTGAAACATCAAAACTTAAAATTAAAGCTTATGTTTAGCTGAAAACCAACAATATTTTATTTAACAGTCAAATAACCAATCAAATAATAATCATTAATCAACTAAATAAATAATAATAATTTAATTTATAATAATAAATTATTATGTACCTAATAAATAAATAATTATTTATAAATAATTTAATAACAATTATTAATTAAATTATAATAATGCAATTTAATAATAAAAACGGATTTGTATATAAACTCTTAAATTGGACATAAGAGTTAAAAACGTTTTATATAAACTTTAATGATATAAATATGTGTGTACTCCAGTTTTTTTATTTAGTTTAGTGTAATAATAATAATAATTATTTAATACATACCTAATAAGTAAATAATAATTTAATTATTCAGTAATAAATAATTATAAGAATTTAATTTTTACTTCATCCCCCCCCCCCCAGATTTATTCAAACATATATTAAATAATGAAAACAAAAATACTCTCATACACACTTACAACACTCATAAATAAATACATACAAAGCATAAATGAAATTCGTCTATGCTTTTCATTTCCTAATCTAGCTGTCTAATAAATTGTGTATTACGACTATTGTTGGCTCTTTGACAGATTGCTTGTTGTCATGTCATTACATTGTTTAGAGCATTAAAAAAAATGTTTTTAATGAAAAATGATATTTAATTCACAAGTTATGCTACGTCCTTGGTAGAGGACATCGGGACTCAATTTCTTTAAAAAAAATAAAAAGACATGAATGAACATGCATAGGCAAAAACAATTGATTTTTTTTAAATCACCAATGCATTTTTAGTTTTCAGGATTTTTTTTTTTTTACCAAACTTTGTATAAAGATAATTCTCAACTATGTTATAACGGAATGATTTGATATGCCATTTTTCCTTCTGCAAAATGTTTGTAAAATGGCCATAAACAGGTTTTCTCATTATATACAATATCTATAAACTAAATCTAATTTGCATGTGTTTTTGGGGCAACATGTAATGGACAAAGAAGTGTAATAATGGGAGTAATAATTGAGAAGATTTGCAGTCTACCACATATAGACTACTTCATTGTAAAGAAAAACAACAAATGACTAAATATATAATCATAGTCTATGACAAAAATACTACTATAAACTAGGTTAGAGGATAATGCAGTAGCAAAAGTTACTCTAGAAAAATCATGAGTACACACTAATTTTATAAAATCTGAACATTTAGTGAAAAAAAACTATTTAGTGAGCAACAAATAAAAGTGAATAAGTGTAAAATCTGGTAAAATGTTAAATATTGCTCTTTGCATTGTTGCAAAATACATTCATGAAAAACAAGTAATATATTTATATATTCATTCATATACTATAAAATTAAAAGACATTTCTTTTAAATGTACAGCACAGTAATGAGGCAGCAACGTATGACAGATAAGACAACAAGAAAGGCTATTAATAATCTTTCATTGCCCAAAAGTATTATAACATGATAGAAAAGTTCAAAGCACAAAGGGAAGATGATATTGATGCGTAGTGCATTATATCTGTGTGATAGTTTACTGAGCCTTTTTAAATTTCAGTTACTGTTCTCTACTCCAGTGCTGTGTAACGTGATTTAGAAACAGCACTAAACTCCAGCCAGATAAAGTCATTTCATGCAAAACCATTGATCTTTATCTACAGATCAAGTATAATAATAGCAACATTGTATCATCTTAGAGCGAGTTTTATCATCTTGAGTGTCGTAACTGAACAAGACGCGCATTCCGAGAAGAGTTTACACGAACTTGAATTTAATGATTTAAATATTCATCTGTGCCTCATAGGGCTGTGCAATATATCGAAATTATCGAAATATCGCAATATGCATATCGCTACGGCTTGCAATATTTGGGGCCATGAACAAAAGACAAAGAGAAAATCACTCACTGCTCTCACCTAAATAACTTTTGTAGTTTAAGTAAGAATCAGTGCATATTGAATTCATAGAGTAAATGTTAAAATGACATTTTTATGTAATGCTCGAGTAAAACACTACCGCTCGCTTTCAGGAGTTGTTGTAGGGGTGCTTTCTTCTCACAAAAAGTGAAAC
>NW_015506804.1:210065-214810 GCF_001515645.1 Sinocyclocheilus grahami
TATCGCAATATGCATATCGCTACGGCTTGCAATATTTGGGGCCATGAACAAAAGACAAAGAGAAAATCACTCACTGCTCTCACCTAAATAACTTTTGTAGTTTAAGTAAGAATCAGTGCATATTGAATTCATAGAGTAAATGTTAAAATGACATTTTTATGTAATGCTCGAGTAAAACACTACCGCTCGCTTTCAGGAGTTGTTGTAGGGGTGCTTTCTTCTCACAAAAAGTGAAACGTATGCTAGTTATATTAGGATCAGAATCAGAATGAGCTTTATTCACCGCTTAAGTGTGCGCAAACACAAGGAATGTGTTGTGGTTTTACAGGAGCTCTTGATACATACATGCATACAAATAACCATATATATATGACACAAGATAGTTATAGAAGTTCACAGAACTGAGTCAGCAACAGCTTCATCTGAGCATGTGGCACTTTAAGCATTATCGTATCGCATATCGAATATCGCATTATTTAATGAGTCATCGCATATCGCATTTTTCTTCAATATCGCACAGCCTCACATTAAACTATGGAACGGCTTCAGAACACTTGAAATATAGTGCACGAAAACTTTATGGTGCTTTATAAAGTTTGTGTGCCTTTTGTGGGGCTTAATAAACACACAGAATAATATACGCAGAATATCGGTCAGAATATCGGTCTCGTCTCATCGCAGAAAATGCCGATACTGAATATCGGATCGGCGCACACCTAATTAGTAATGAACATCAGTGTAAATCCGTCCCTGTTCCTCGTGTCCGATGTCTCCATCAGCTGACACACAGTGCATTAGCTCCACTTCTCTCTGATTTTATTGTAAAGTCAATGCAGAAATTGAAGAGCTGGTGGGCTTTGGGCATTCCCCGCGGGGATGCGATGCGACTAACCGGGTTAGTGGAGCAGAGCGATGGCTTGGAGCTGTGAGTGTTTGTGGAGTCTAGACGTCTGCGCCGGCTCTGCTCAAGGGTCGTGAGGTGAGCGTGTGAAGGGTCAGAGGTCATGCACAGTTATTCTTCACCGTTTGGTGAGGATGAGGAGACACCAGATCTCTTCAACACAGCGGCTCTGTGACGGTTACAGAGTAACACATCGCTCCAGACGCACACTGACTTCTTCTGCCAGTGCACGTTTGAATGCTTTTCTTAGTGTTGTTTACACTATGCTTCAGTGCGTTTCATTTCCTATTTTAGTGCAAACAGCTCATTTCCATTCATTTCCATCACAGTAGATCCCGTGTGTGAAGGTGACATTATTATACCGCCGTTAGACACGAGTTCTGATATTTCTACTTCATCTCTCTGATTGCTCTGCTTTGGCTTCTTTTGGAATGATTTCCTTCAAAAATACACAAAGTGGCTGCTGTATTGTGTCAGAAATGTCATTTAAGCAGGTTGCCACATAAAATTATAAAAAAAAATAAAATGAAATAAAACATTTATATTGAACACGAAATCGATTCCAAATGTTTGAAATGAAATACCAGTGCGTCCAGAAATATCTAAGAAAAAAATATCTATTTAAATCTATTCCATCTATATCATGCAAATCTATATTTTTTCATGACATTTAATAAATACCAATGCAATGCAAATCTAAAAATAATAATAATTTTTATATTAAAATTTAAATCTATTGCAAATATTATTACCTGACAATAAAATGCCAGTGAATCTAGAAATATATTTTTTTTTAAATAAAACAATATAATAAAATGTAAACCTATTCCAATTTTTGTTATATATCATTCAAATGCCAGTGCATCCATAAATATCTAAGAAAAAAATTATTAAAAAATCACATCTATTTAAATCCATTGCATCTATATAATATAAATCTATACTGTTACATGACATTTAAATACCAATGCAATGCAAATCTAATAAATACATTTAAATATATTCCAAATATTATTACATGGCAATAAAATGCCATTACATCCAGAAATATCTTTTAGAAAATTATAATAAAATGTAAACCTATTCTAAATATTGTTACATAACATTTAAATGCCAATGCAATGCATATCTAAAGAAATAATAATAATAATAATAATTTTATATTAAAATTTAAATCTTTATAAAAAAATTTAGTGGAGCAAAAATACACCAAAAAGCTGCCGTATTGTGTCTGAGATGACGTTTACTCACATTTCTCTCTGTGTAAATGTAATTTTTATATCAAAATGTAAATGTATTCCAAATATTGTTACATGGCATTTTCTTGACATGAGCATTTGGTTTATTTGTTTGTATTATAAAGGTCTCTGTGTCTCATCAGCTGGTTTTGCCGTTTCACTGTGAATAATTGAGACGGAGTCGCTGTATGACGCCACACCTCAGCATCTAGTGTCCGTGAACTGAAGCAGGCCTGTTTCTGATGCGCTTGCATGATATTCTTGTCACAGAGCAGCAATAGAAGCACTCATTGACAGTCGAGTGGCATTGTTGTGAAGCCGTTTAACGCTGAAGTGACGTCTTTCGTCAAACACACTGTGTCTGTGTTTCTTGTGTTTCTGAGAGAACGAGTGCAGCAGGAACCACTGAGACACTGTTACAGCTTTTGTTGATATTTAGAATTGGATTTCATGGTAGTTTAGTTTGTTAAAGTTTTAGTGTGTTTTTCTCAGTTTTAGTTATTTTAGTACATCAAGTTAAAGTAATTTAAAATGTGAAATGTTGTCTTGGAAACTAGCTGAAATATTTTGCTGAACATTTATTTTATTTTAAGTAATTTTTTATGCTTTTAGTTTTAGTTAACTATAAAAAACCTGATAACGATCAGTCATTTTTCGCTGTTTAAATGAGGAATTATAGGCAAACTGATCGCTGTGAGAGAACCAGAGCAATACTCCGTCACTAACTAGCTGTTTCAGACAGTAATGGGTTGGTTCTGTGAGCTACTCGGGCTGAAAACAGGACGTTTGAGTCCAGATTGCATTACGACCTTATTATTGCACCCTATAATCTAAAATAAAGAGAATCTAAGTCATAAATAGATTTAATTATAAATCATAATTCGAGGAAATTGGCTTTTTCCTGTTGCACAACACACACACACACACACACACTCACACTCACTCTCACATACACACACACTCTCTCACACACACACACACACTCACTCTCACACACACACACACACACACACACACACTCTCACACACACACACACACACACACACACACACACTCACACACACACACACACACACACATACTCACTCTCTCACACACACACACACTCACACATACTCACTCTCACACACACACACACACTCGCATGCATTCACTCTCACACACACACGCACACCTCTTTCTGTAACTCTACATTTGAGTGACAGCTCTGGTTCTGTGCAATCCCATGCTTCTGTGCTGCAGTGCATCATGTGACCTCTGGCCTCTCATCAATAGCATGCCTCTTATCAGTCTCTCTGTGTTCAGAGTTCATCGTTAAACGCAGGCTTCTCGGTGAATCAGTGTTTGGCTTGTCACTTATTTGTCATCATGTAGAACAAGATAACCAGCCGTGATGTGGGACGCGGCCACCGCGGCGCTAGGACGGGTCACATGACTGAGACCACGGCTTAAAGAGACAGTTCACCCAAAAATTGTCATAATTTACTTGCCATCGTGTCATTCAGAGCTGTAGAACACACAATGTGATCTTTAGCAGGGTGCCGTGTTGTTATTGTTAACCAGTATTATGAAAATAATTTTTGTTAATTGAAATAAAGATGAAATAAAATGAAATATGAATATTAGATTTATCGCAACTTATAGAAATAGAATATCTCTATATTATTTTATTATCTAGAAATAGAATATTAGAAAAGCTTAAAACTAAAAATCTAGAAAATTTGCCTTGGCAGCTAACCGAATTAAGTTGAAGTACAAAAAATGACAAAAACCGTAATACAAATAATTGTATAATATTCTAATACTTTCTAATATTCTATTTATAGAAACAGAATATTAAAAAAGATTGAACTTAAAAATCTTAACAAAAATTTTTAAATGTTGTCTTTGCAACAAACTGTAATATGTTGAATTATAGTAAAATTACAAAAACTAAAACTGAAAAAAAATTGTTAAATACAAATACTTTTAAAAAAATTAATACAAATCACAAAACACAACAAACTGCAATTTAAATGAATATGTAAAATAAAAAATAAAAGCTAAATCAAAATATTAATAAGTGCTATAATAGTATACTAAAAATAAAAATACTGTACAGGTAAATACTGAACGTAAAATAACCCCGGCCGGATGTTGATCTCGTGTTTCACAGAATATCTCTGAACCAGTTTTTAATGTTATTGTGACAGTAGCAGCCGGTGTCAGTTGAACGCTTACGCTAGTGTGAGAATCTCACTGTAAGACACACAGGTGGGCAATTGTTGAGTTTATCAGCTCAACTTTACACCTCATTAATTAGTGTAATTAGTCTTGGCAGGAGTGATAGTGTCTGCCGGTCTCCGGTTCACACACCCAGCGGCAGCGTTTACTCTGCCAGATACGTTTGTACACGCTAATCGACAGCATTAATCACCGCCCTGCAGCGCTGCGACACTGTTTGCTGTTGTATTAGCTTTGTGTGTGTGTGTGTGTGTGTGTGTGTGTGTGAGAGAGAGACAGTGTGTGTGTAAATGTGTGTGAGTGTGAGAGTGTGTGTGTGTGTGAGTGTGTGTGTGTGTGTGTGTGTGTGTGAGTGAGTGTGTGAGAGTATGTGTGTGTGTGT
>NW_015506804.1:214883-216067 GCF_001515645.1 Sinocyclocheilus grahami
ATGTGTGAGAGAGTGTGTGTGTGAGTGTGTGTGTGGGTGTGTGTGTGTGAGTGGGTGTGTGTGTGTGTGTGTGTGTGTGTGTGTGAGTGAGTGTGTGAGAGTATGTGTGTGTGTGTGTGTGTGTGTGTGTGTGTGTGTGTGTGTGTGTGAGTGTGTGTGAGAGAGTGTGAGAGTGAGAGTGTGTGTGAGTGTGAGTGTGAGAGTGAGAGTGTGTGTGAGTGAGTGTGTGTGAGTGTGTGCGTGAGCCTGTTTTACATTCTAATAATATTTCACAATTTTACTGTATTTTTGATCTAATGACTGCAGCCCTGGTGAACAGAAGAGATTATAATATCACATCACATAGTACAGTCAAACTGGGCTCTCCGTCTCCAGAGCAGAGGGAATATGAGTCTTGAGCGTGAAGGCTGGTTTGCTCTCTCGACTCACACACACACACACACACACACACACCTTCCTCCTGCTGTCACGCGGCCGTCAGGCTTCACGGATCGGTTTCAGAGATCCACTCGGCCCTTCAGCAGATCAGCTGTGTTTAATGCAGCTGAAGGAGTGCATCTAAAACTTCCTCTAGGGTTTGTGTGGGCCACCCTGAAGAAAGAGCTTCTCCCGCCCCTAAATTCCCACACTCTGCATCTCTATCCCTCATTATCCCGCTCTCTATCCCGCTATCATTCACTCCAGTCTTTCATCCTCAGAATCATCTCTCCAGCGGCTCGTTAGCATACCAAAACTGCCCTTCATTTCCACATGCTTAAAGAGCCATCAATGCTAATTGCACTCAGGCGTTCTGCAAAGGCCCCTCGCCGGCTCTTGTTTGGCCACTCGGTCGGGGGCCTGTGTGTTAGCCAGATGTGGGCTAACTAGTCCCCCTCCCCTCTTTAACCCCCGCTAACCAGCACTGTTGGACCCTTGACCCAGTCGTCATGGTGACGGTCAGTTTGGCGCAGAAGCGGCCGATGCTGATGGTGTTGTTGAGCGCCGCTGTGTTTGATTAGATGATTCCATTAATGAGCCGATCGCCGTGTCTGCGACCGCGTGATGAGCCGCTTTCACGGCCAATTGACCAGAGCAAGTGTCTGTGTGTGTCCTAGCAGCCGCGCTCTTAGCACTGTGTGTGTGTGTGTGTGAGTATATGTGTGTGTGTGTGAGAGTGTGTGTGTGTGTGCGTGTGTGAGCGTGTG
>NW_015506804.1:216454-223133 GCF_001515645.1 Sinocyclocheilus grahami
AGTGTGTGAGTGTGAGTGTGAGTGTGTGTGTGTGTGTGTGTGTGGAGGCAGTAAGACAGTAACATATGCACTTCTTCAACAATATAATCTAATGCATTTCATCAAGAGATAAAAACAAAAAAAAACTATTTGCATTAAAAAAATTACATTTACAATTAAACACATTTTATACCCAGCTATAAATAGCTTAGTGTAATGCAAAAACATCTCATAATTCACGTTTAATTTGACAAGAATTTTTTTTAATGCATATATTATTTAAAATTGTATAATTTATAATTTATATTTTAAAACACAAAAATTCGAAGTAGTTTTTGTTGTACTTAATTTATATAATTTATTATTTAAATTATATTATTTACTGTAAAGTATATATATATATATATATATATATATATATATATATATATATATATATATATATATATATCAATGTGAAGAAAAGTATATATTATTTAAAGAACATTTTAAAATTATTGAAAGTATATACATAATAGTATCTCAATGTAAAGATAATAATGGATTATTTAATATATATATATTTATTTAAATGATATTATTTAACATACATTTTAAAGCATTTTTGAAAGTATGCATAACAGTAGTTTTTGCAAAACCATCTCATAACATGAATAACATTATTATATTACATAATTTATACTATATTATAATTATTATATAATTTAAAGTAATATTAAAATACGTCTTAAAGCACGATTGAGTAACCGTCACAGTAGTTTTTGTTGTGTAGAATTTATTTTATTAATAAATTATTATTATTATTAATTATTAATTAAAATTATATTATTTAAAGTTAATTTTAAAACACTATTGAAAGTATACATCAGTAGTTTTTGCAAAAACATCCCATAAAGTGAAGAAAATAATTAATTAAATAATTAAAAATATTATTTAAAGTACATCTTCAAACACACATGAAAATATGCATCTAGTGTACATCATTTATTTCATGCTAGAATGCGTTATTTAAAACAACACTGTTGAAAATAGAAATAAAATGTGAAGAAAATAATATAGATGTAAATGATATTATTTAAAATACAAGTATACATCACAATAGTTTTTGTTGTATTTCATTTATTTTATGCACATTGAATAATAATAAATGTGTCTGCACAAGATGATTTTCATGTGTTTTCTGCACTGCATTGCATTACAGTAAAAAGAATTGAGAGGGAAATAAGAATAATGTCACAAATGACCAAATCGTAATGAAATAGGCATCATTTTCAGAATGCAAAATAACGTTGATTTTGACGTGCATTATGAACCTGAGCTGTTTTTGCCTGTGATTTCTGTGATTTCTGCTGCTGATTGTAGTTTTAGTCACAACAGAACATTTGCATTTGCAATCGCAGACGATGCATTTCACACAAACGCACAGACTCTGGTTATGATCTCACGCTGCAAAATTAAAATGCATTCATAATTTAGTGATTATGGGCCACAGATTGACACCTCTGACCAATTCTGAGTGAATACGGTGTGTGTTTGTGCAGTTATCCGTACAGTGAAGACTCCAGTCAGGGAAAGCAGTACATGAACACTCGATGTCCCTCTTGGTGTGACCGGATCCTCATGTCCGCCTCGGCCAGAGACCTGCTCGTCAAGGTGAGATGATTACAGTTTAAACGCTAATTGATGGTTTCACAATGAATGCATTGTGCTGCATCGCCGCTTATTGATCTGAACCGATCTGAATGACGACGCTATTGTCTTCTGATGGATTGCCTTGAAATATAACACTATAATCTACAGTATCCACCTCATAAGTAATGCTTATTTCATATGCAGATATATATTAGCCAATCACAGCAGTGGGCTTAAAGAAGACACGCCCCTTAAACGCAGTGTTTAAATCAGGCTTATTTCTAAATGATGAGTTTAGGATGTCAAAATCTTCCTGGCTTTATAAAAGTATATATATATATATATATATATATATATATATATATATATATATATATATATATATATATCAATGTGAAGAAAAGTATATATTATTTAAAGAACATTTTAAAATTATTGAAAGTATATACATAATAGTATCTCAATGTAAAGATAATAATGGATTATTTAATATATATATATTTATTTAAATGATATTATTTAACATACATTTTAAAGCATTTTTGAAAGTATGCATAACAGTAGTTTTTGCAAAACCATCTCATAACATGAATAACATTATTATATTACATAATTTATACTATATTATAATTATTATATAATTTAAAGTAATATTAAAATACGTCTTAAAGCACGATTGAGTAACCGTCACAGTAGTTTTTGTTGTGTAGAATTTATTTTATTAATAAATTATTATTATTATTAATTATTAATTAAAATTATATTATTTAAAGTTAATTTTAAAACACTATTGAAAGTATACATCAGTAGTTTTTGCAAAAACATCCCATAAAGTGAAGAAAATAATTAATTAAATAATTAAAAATATTATTTAAAGTACATCTTCAAACACACATGAAAATATGCATCTAGTGTACATCATTTATTTCATGCTAGAATGCGTTATTTAAAACAACACTGTTGAAAATAGAAATAAAATGTGAAGAAAATAATATAGATGTAAATGATATTATTTAAAATACAAGTATACATCACAATAGTTTTTGTTGTATTTAATTTATTTTATGCACATTGAATAATAATAAATGTGTCTGCACAAGATGATTTTCATGTGTTTTCTGCATTGCATTGCATTACAGTAAAAAGAATTGAGAGGGAAATAAGAATAATGTCACAAATGACCAAATCGTAATGAAATAGGCATCATTTTCAGAATGCAAAATAACGTTGATTTTGACGTGCATTATGAACCTGAGCTGTTTTTGCCTGTGATTTCTGTGATTTCTGCTGCTGATTGTAGTTTTAGTCACAACAGAACATTTGCATTTGCAATCGCAGACGATGCATTTCACACAAACGCACAGACTCTGGTTATGATCTCACGCTGCAAAATTAAAATGCATTCATAATTTAGTGATTATGGGCCACAGATTGACACCTCTGACCAATTCTGAGTGAATACGGTGTGTGTTTGTGCAGTTATCCGTACAGTGAAGACTCCAGTCAGGGAAAGCAGTACATGAACACTCGATGTCCCTCTTGGTGTGACCGGATCCTCATGTCCGCCTCGGCCAGAGACCTGCTCGTCAAGGTGAGATGATTACAGTTTAAACGCTAATTGATGGTTTCACAATGAATGCATTGTGCTGCATCGCCGCTTATTGATCTGAACCGATCTGAATGACGACGCTATTGTCTTCTGATGGATTGCCTTGAAATATAACACTATAATCTACAGTATCCACCTCATAAGTAATGCTTATTTCATATGCAGATATATATTAGCCAATCACAGCAGTGGGCTTAAAGAAGACACGCCCCTTAAACGCAGTGTTTAAATCAGGCTTATTTCTAAATGATGAGTTTAGGATGTCAAAATCTTCCTGGCTTTATAAGTGAATAACATTTTTAAAAATGCAATGCACGACGCCTGAAAGAAGTCCTTTCCTTCAGCTCTTCATTTTGAGGTTTGGGGAGTGTGAAGTGTCTTCCGCTTCGTTTTAAACTAAAAATACGGACGGAAAGAAAGGAGACATCCGTGCAATAGGTTGATTTCTGTTTGCTGGGTTTCTGCGGGGTCCTAAAAAGAGGTTAAAAGGTCTTAATTCACCCGTCCATCCAGATCAGAGCAGAACGTCTTAAATTCAGAAAGTCGTGGCATTAAATGCAAAAGCACGAGTCTCTTCCTCAGTCTCGCTTTCCAGTGCAAATATCCAAACGTGCTTAAATCAAGACACGTTTACCGGAGACACTAAATGAAGATGTGAAGTCTTGTTTTCTGAGAAACTGAGTTTATGATTAAAACAAGAACAAATTTTCCCTTTGAAGGGTTGATCAGTTTCTCATAAACAAGACTTCTTTATCTTCTGTCATTTTATATCTGCAGTAAACGTGTCCCGATTTATGAATCTTCAGACATTTGCACTGGAACACGAGACGGAAGTCTTGAAGAAAAGCATGACTTTTTTGCTGCGTGCATGCATGACTTTTCTTGCATTAGCAAACTTTGACGCGTGTTCCTTTGCATGCTCTTAAACTGAGCTGCAGAAAGCCTGTGTTTAGACCAGAGGACCGCTGTGTTAGTCAGCAGTGGTGATGTTCGTCAGCACTAACGAGGTTAATGAAGAGATCCGCTCTTACAGCGGCGCAGTGGAGTAGCTGAGACGAGCTCTGTTTGAGACGAGCGCCGGCGCTGCAGATTGTTCAGACACGGCTCGTAAACAGCCTCATCTATCATGCTGCGCTCTGTTAGCTCCACGTCGTGTTGTTTTCTGCTCGCCGAGCCCTAACACGCCAGAGGTCTGCGGCGGAGTGTGTGCCGTAATGAAGAGCCAGTCGAGCGCGGTGGAGGAACGCCCCGGCTCCTGCCGTCATTTGTTTATCTGTCTAAAGATTACGCCGGACGAAAATACACAATTTTATGCTGCCTTTGTAAATTATCAAGCCTGCGTTTGATGAATATATGAAGGCTTTGGGAGGCGCAGGACGCCATAAAACATTGCTAGGAGCAAACGAGGCTTAAAACAAGAGAAAGGGGAAAAAATTTATTAAATAAAAAATAAAATCAATACAATTTCAGATCATTATAATAGAAAAAAAAAAGAAAAAAGTAGTAATAAATGACTTATAAAAAAAAATTTAAAAATGCAATATTAAAAACATACTAATTTAAAAAAATAACATTAAATAAATACAATTTTAAAAAAGTTAAAATAAAAATGTACAAAGAAGTAGTAATAAATGAATTATAAAAGCAAAAAATAAAAAATGCGATATTAAAAACATAATTTAAATAAGTAAAAGTAGCGATTAATTAATAAATAGACAAAAAATTTAATAAATACAATTTTTTAAATATAAGTAGTAATAAATGAATACATACATAAATGGATGGAAAATACTGACAAGCAGAGGAAACTTTTTTAATTAAAAAATATATATATAATAAAATTAATAATATATATATATAATAAATTAATAAAAATTATAAGTAGTAATGAATAAATAAATAAAACAAAAATTTTAATGAATAAAAAATAAATACAATTTTAAATAAATGTAATTTAAAGTAAAAGTAAAATAAAAAATTACATGTAAAACATTGACAAGCAGACTAAACTTCATCAGTATAATCAGCGAAGAATTTTGAATCACATTTTTTATGACTAATTATAGAATAGGATTTGAGAAGTGTGTCTACCTCAGTCAAAAAAATGTAAAGAGATAAATATAAATATTTCTGTTTATGGGTAAAAAAAAAAAAAGACCAAACAAAAATAAATGGGAGATCTATTCTTTAGACGTATAGGATATATAGCAACAAATAATAGCTTTTAAATGTAACTAGAGATTTAAACATGGGAGTATAAATTCGATTTCGGAATAAATTGACAATAAAGTGTATTAATGTTTCATCCTCACAACCATGAAGTGGACAGGAGCTGGGGACATGGGCATATTCAGACGTTTATATTTACAGATATATGTTGTGCACGACTTTAAAGTGTTATTCTCTGGTCTTTTCGGTAAAACAGCAGCCGAGCTTTTCTTCCTCTCGAGTTTCTGTGAGTTTAGCTCACAATCTGTGCACCGCGTCGTCTCGGTCTCGCTCGATTCAGAGCATTATTTTCAATTCAGATAAATATGATTCATGCATTCGCTGCACTTCAGATATGAAAAAGCTCCTGAATTCTGATTTATTGGCGCTTAGCTGTGACCACATCAAGTCTCATAGTATTGTAGCTACATGTATGCATGTGCTTTGTTTCCATATCTAATCATATTTTGTGCGTGTTTGTGTTTTGCAGCCAGAGAACGAGGAGAAATTAATAACGTATGACAACATCGGACCCAACGTGTGTATGGGGGACCACAAGGTACAACTAACCTACCTCTCCAACTAGTTTGTGTATGAATTCAGATATACTTGGGTGAGAAAATAGTCTTTGGAAATGAGTTCAATCTGATTCAACCTAAAAATAATTCTAAAAGAAGGAGGAGGAGGAACACAGCGCTTCTGCTGTAGATAAGAGACACTCCTGACCAATCACTGATCAGTATGCAAATACATTCCAGAGAGAACACCAATCAGAATTCGGTATGCAAACGAGTCCTCTGCTGTTTGATGGATGCTGAAGATCCTAACAGTGTGAACGAGAGATTTTCATACGAAATATTACAGCACTGTTCTTATTCTAAATGACTTGTGGTTCTGGATATGATATTCTAAATACTCCGGGGTGTCTTAAAAATACCTTTTTAAAATGTATTTATTTAGTATGTTTTTTTATTATATTATTGGAGTTTTTACATCAAGTGGTTAAAGCTGAATTATAAAGAATAAAAAGCAATGTTTTTGGAACAGATGATAACTCCAGTTAAATATTCCTAAATTAAATAATCTATTTTTTGTTTTGTTTTATTTTATTTTATTATTTATTTTATTCTTAAATCTAGATCCTAAATCTTTTGTTTTTAGATTTAGATCCTCATAGTGAAAAAAGTGTGTGTGTGTGTGTGTGTGTGAGAGCGTTTGCGTGTGTGTGTGTGTGTGTGAGTGAGAGAGAGT
>NW_015506804.1:223555-231256 GCF_001515645.1 Sinocyclocheilus grahami
GTGTGTGTGTGTGTGTGTGAGAGTTTGTGTGTGTGTGTGTGTGTGTGTGTGTGTGTGTGACTTAGTGAGTGAGTAAACTATTAAATGAATGTCTATGTTCAGAACAGCTCATCTTAACTAAAGAATGAGCTGAAGTTTGTTCCTGATCAAGTCTCGGTCTGAATTCTGCTGTTTGTTGTATTCTCTGCAGCCGGTCTACTTGTACTTTCGGTTAAACACAGGGGCAGGTAAACCTCATGCAAATAAGCACAAGTGTTGTGTCGTGCAGTGATGTGGTAAATATTTTCTTTTACTATTATTTTATTCTTATCATTATGACTTTATTATGATGTGCAGAAACCATGTCTGATTCTCAGTATCTCTCTCTCTCTGTGTGTGTGTGTGTGTGTGTGTGTGTGTGTGTGTGGACCAGGAAAATGGTTGCAAAGGGTGGAGAAGATTTCATGAAAAGTGTCCCTGTGAGAAGCTCCGACACGGGTGGATGGACACACACACACACACGCAAACAGAGGACCCTGTAAAGACTTTTCAGCAGGACTGACCAGTCGCATTTGTCCGGTGCATGCAATCAGGTCCATAGAAACGACACACTGAGTTCATGAATGCTTCACGAGTCCAGATCATGGACACTCACACACACACACACACACACACACTTCCACTAAATCAAATGTTCTTCTGACGTCTCTCAGTCTCGTTTCCCAAACTCTAACAGAACATCAGAAAAGCATCCTTGCGGATGTATTTAGACGTAATATTACGAGCTACTTCTATACAGTATGTAAGATATTTTAAAAAGTGCAATGCAAAGCCAGTTGTTGTATTTCTCTGGTTAGGTTTATTTGTACATGATGATAGCAGTGTGCTGATTCTACTGCTGTTTGGAGATTTCTAGTCTTTCTCTCTGTTAGAACAGATAGCTATATTCTGTTCAAGCATTTGTATGATTTTCTTCCTCTCTTGACTCTTGTTTATCGTGGTTTTTTCTTGATTTGCCGTGCCGCATACAACCGCCGAGTCTCATTTTATATACTGTACTTTTTAAAGAGATAATTTATAATGCGTACCAAAACTATTATATGCTGACATATTGATACGAACGGCTGCTTTGGGTGTAATGTTTGAATAGCTATAAAGAAACGACTAAATCCACATCATCATAAGCAGAAAATGCCATTCCAGCCAATATATATATATATATATATTTAGCCAATTTAATTTTTTAAAATCTTTTAAGCAGTGCCATAAACCATGCACGTATATAAGATAGTTTCAGCTCGGTTCTTACAGTGCTGTTCTTATTCTAACTTATTTCTGTGTAATAATGTTATGGTTGAATGTGATATTTTAAATAGGCCTGGGTTATCTTAAATAGCTGTTTTTGTATGATTTCTTATTATATTATTGTGTCGTGGTGCCAACTATTGAACTCAGTCAAATGTAGAGTTTGAGTTAGGATGGCGTTGTGCAAAAACACTCCAGGACCAGGAGAAATGTCTTTACGCCATATCTGTTTTAGTGCTGAGTAACAGTGCGTTTTTCCCAACGATCTACACTACAGTCTTTATTTCTGAATGATTTTGTGTGGCTTTGGCAGTGATTTGCTTTGAAGAACTGCTTGTTAACCCTGTTTTTCCCAGCAGCTCAGGTGATGGGACTCACTCTTTTCTTTACGCAGATAGCGATTAGACCTCGTGGATGGCTAGACCTCCAAAAGCAATAAAAGCATTAGAACTCAATGAATGAATGAATGAAGCAGTGCCTCTTTGTCATCAGTCGCACCATGAGATCCACTAAACAAGCCTTTGACAGTTACATGCATTTGCCATCATTGGGGGGGAAAATAGTTAAGAATTTAATGTAAAAATGTAACCCAACAGTTGAGTTAGTCCATATTTGACCCGAAGTTGGGTTGAAACAACCCAGCATTTTTTAGAGTGTATATACACACACACACACACACATAGAAATATATAGTTATTTAGGGAACGTCTAACTATATTTGATGTTGTGTGTTCATTTGATCAAACTATTTATAAAAATCATTATAGAACTGAATACATCATGATATCATTATCATTTGTTATGGAAATAACATAAAAGTGGAAATGCACACAAACAGAAAGCTCAGGATTATGTCTTAATTTTGCATGCAAGTATATTTCTATATATAAAACTGCATATCACAAAAAAAAAGGTGTTTTCGATGCGCTCATATGTTAATTCTAATAGTGGAAAAGTTGGATCTAAAAACGTCTCGTTTGGCGTGAGAAATACAAGTATACACGAATCTATAAATGCTTGTTTAAAGAGCTCTTGCTGATTATCTTCATCAGTTACAGCTAACACCTCCTCGTCTGTAAAGAGAGTAAAGGTTCCTCTTATTCGGCTGCATCGGCATGTGTTGGCCCTCTTTAAACGAGCGCGTGTCATCTCTAATTATTAATGGAGAGCGCGGCACAATGTAACACTTTTGGACTTTCTCAGTTCCACATGAGGCTTCATAGTATCATTTTTTATCCACAGTAATTTCACACTTGTCTTGTACAAATATGTCGCCTTGTTTCATAATCACAGTGTATACGTTTTTCTTTATTTACCCTCAAAACAATGGGAGTGAAATGTGACAACATGCCCCGTAGGTGGGTACATTGTAACACGACCATACAACAGCTTAAAATACGATCTGATCGACTGAAAAAAACATAGCTCAAATACTGTGTCACTAAAATAAAATGATTAACTTTTTTAACATCAAATAATGGCGTTTTTTTAAGATTGAAAAATGGTCTGATTTTGGAGTTGGCGAAGACTTAAAAACTGATAAATGCCAGAGTGGAGATTAAAATAATAGCAGATATTTTAAATGAACACTAAAAACTGAGATGAAACGTGTACTAAAGCCAGAAATGTGCTGGGGGTAAAATAAATGTTCGGGGGTATCTTCAAAAGATTTTTTTAATTTTGGCGCAGTTTTAATTAATACCATAAATTGTGTTATGCTCGCATGTGTGGACATATGCAAACCACGTGCTCCTCTGTGAGATTTTAATAGCATTACTATATGCTATTAATGCACGGATGCCTAGAACATAATATGCATTTGCTAGCGTGCAAATAACTGCACATCTCAAAATATATGCGCCACAAAACAACCAATAAACATGACATTTAAAAAAACGACCAGGACATATTTCAGACATCGGCTTGTTAAATAATTTATTGATGATACAAAGTGTCCTCGCGGAAGCGGTCATATTCTCTTCATCCATCTCTGTGTATTTTCCGTACATTCATTCAAACTAATTCTGTTCAGATCATTTACAGCACTTCTTTATACACGTGTGCACCTGTTCCCAGAATAAAGAAGAGAAGCTTTCAGGCGGAATAGGCGTTATTCGTCTGATGATGATGATGCTTTAATAACATAATTTACTCAGTAAAAAATATATATACATCTCACGTCCACTTCTACCTGTACAACCGCGTTCAAAGCAAAGAAGTGAGTTTATACCCTGCTTAATTCTGCCTCGGTTCTCCAGAAGAATCTGAAGCAGAGGATGATGAAGAAGAAGATGATGAAGAGTCTCAGCATCATCACAAAGTGTCCGAGCTGTTGCTGCACGGGCTGATGAGGGACAGGTTGCTCGTCTTGTGCTTTGTTAACAGTCTCGTGATTTTCTCGTCGTCGGAGTTCGGGTCCAGAGGTTTGTTGTATTCATCCTCCTCCTCCTCCTCCTCGTTCTCCGAGCTCTCCTTCATCCTCTCCGTCTCGGAGTCGTGCTTCTTCTTAGCCGTGGCCATCTCAGCCGCGTGCCTCTTGCGCCATTTGGTTCTTCTGTTCTGAAACCAAACCTGAGACAGAAAGAAAGGCCCTTCAGCACACTGTCCGTACCATCAGTGATCAATTATTATTATTTAAAAGAGATGCAATAGTTGCATGCAACTTCACTGAAATATTGAAACCGAGCAAAAGGTGCATGAACTCAACTGATTCAAATAATAAAAGCATGTTGACCAGACAGTGTGCGAATATACTAGACGCTGTGCAATGCAGCGCAACACAAATCTTATTCATTTAACATTATAAATTAATGCACCAACAGTTTTGCTTTTTAATTTCACATTTAACCGACAGTGGCTCTGCATTGAGAAAATAAAGTTTTTATTAATAAACCCCGCCTCTGCTTACCTTGACTTGGCTCTCGGTCATTCCCAGAGAGTATGCGAGCCGAGCTCGCTCCGGTCCGGCCAGATATTTGGTCTGCTCGAAGGTTTTCTCCAGCGCGAAGATCTGCTGTCCGGAAAAAGTTGGTCTGGAGTGCTTCTTCTTCCCATCCTTGTCCAGCATCAGATGTGCCTGGGCTGGAGAAAACAAGACGAGGTCAGCCACATAAACTCAGAACGAGACGTTCAGCTATGACCAACAAGTGTTAAAAAACTCACCCGGACAGGGAACCCGCGGGTCTCTCCAGGGCGCAGCCTGCATCATCCCCGGCCAGAATATAGGCGCCCTCCCGGGCAACTCCGTCAGCGGTTTGGGGTACCGAGACACCGCCGCGGGGTTGAAGTACATCCCGGCTGATGTCAAGCCGTTGATCCGAGGAAAGCCCGAGAGCAGCTGTCCCGCGGCGGTGATGGGTCTCCCCAAGATATCGCTTATTCCATGCGGGGTCCCCAGCGGGATCTGAGAGCTCAGGTTGCAGAAGGAAGGAGCCTTGAAGCCCGCGGGGCTCTGCAGGGCGTACGGGAATAAAGAGTTCTTCATCTCGGTCATGTTGTGCAGCGCAGCCAGAGGAGTGCTGCCCAGGACGAACGCACTCTGCCGGTTACTCTCCATCTGCCCGACCGCTATCATTGGTGCGCTCAGGATGCTCCGCGTAACAACTACAACAGCGCGCACAGCTCGACCTCTCATCCACTGCAGCTGGAGGTCAGAGTCTGCGAATGTCTCCCATGCGAAAGAGTTTCACAGCGTCCCGAAGCAGATCCGGATGCCGGCCGTCGGCAGATCTCACGCCCGCTTTGAGTGCCGCGACCGCCCGCATCTGAAGCGCCGTCCTCCGCTCAGTGGCCTCCAGCGCAGATAACCGCGCGAGCGCCTGTCTCCCATTGGAAGACGCTAAGTGCCGCCGCGCTCTGATTGGAGGACGCGAGGCGGCGGATTTGCATGGGACAACGCCGCATTCCATCAAGCGCGACATTAACAACGCGTCGCGCTGTAGAAACCATCCACGTTTAACACAAACGACGCGTTAACTTTATAACGCGCGCGGAGTAAGTACTAATAGCGCTCACTGAAGCCGCTTACATTAGAACACAAATGTAACTCTTTTTTTAAAAACGAGACACAGTTACAATTAAAATGCGCGCTTCGGTTATTAACACGTGCACATTAAACTCATAATTGCAAGCATAATTATGTGTATAGGCTACGCGCAGTGTGTTTTATATTCTCTATTACAACCTAAAGGAGTACTGTATTATTATTGAAAATCTGTGAGTCGAACTAGACATTTAATCGCTTATAACAAAAACCAAAAAAGTTGCTTTATCATCTGAAATAACTGGCATAATAAAATATGAATTGCATGGTTGGGAAAAAAAAATAATGTAATATTTGACTGTGTATTAAATGCACTCGGCAGCATACGCTTATTGAATTCAGTCAGCAGCAGCTGATAACATCTGAGACATTTCTCCTGGTCTGACGACATCATATGCAATTATCATGAGCTATAATGAGTCTGCATGTAGCATGCATGTTTAATGTCTCGTGCTCGGTGTTTTCTCTCCTCTGTGGACTCGAGAGATCATCATTGCAAAGGCTTCAGCATTATTTAGACCTTTACACACTTCACCAGTTTAATATCTTTATATCTAGGAAAGGAATTTATTGATATCACACTGACCAGACCTCATATTTCAGTTGGGTAATTTTATTTTAGTTCATCTTAATTCTAACGTCGTTGTAAGTCAGCTGGACTGTGATGCAAATCTCAACCAGGCTCTTCTGGGCTATAATTACATCATGTTTTTCGAGTTGTTGTTGCCACATTACTGTATTTGAGGAGTTATGAGTCTTTAGGATGTCTGTGAAACCAATGCAAACTAATATTTTGACCGCATAAACTGTAATATCAGTAGGCTATCAGATGAAGTTGAGAAATAAACAATAAACCCTCATCTAAATCCTACTTGTGTATTTTATTAAAAATGCTTTGACCCGATACTAGATGTTCTGGTACTGTTGTAGTTGCACATTTGTTTTCCCACATTTGTAGTCTGCATTGAAACATAAACTAAAGATAATAAGCAGCTATCGCAGTGTTTTTGGACAGTGTGTTTTGGTAGAGCATTTTATGGTCGTTTTATAACCAACAAACCCCTGCATTCATTTGCAGGGAAACAGCGGCATCTTGCGGTCAGACCGAGAACTGCACCTCACAAAATAAATAATAATAATAATAACACAAGGAGCGTTCCTCGATTACAGAAGATCCACTGGCTCTTCAGTATATCGCAAACATATTACTGTACGTCGTGTCACACTATACTGCACTGATTTCATGGTACTGCCCAACTATAATCTGATTATGCTGCCTTAAATAATTCTTATATCTTATATGAATAAAGTCTGTGATCTGTCAGGTCTTTCTCTTTGTCTCTGGTTCTCCATATTTCTGTCCAGTGAGGCTTCCTTATAGCCTCTAGATCTTTATAGCACTCAATTCTGTCTTCTCATTTTGTCCCGACCATGAAAATAGTATAAACAGATAAAATTATGAAATCCATCTTCTTAAATACACATCATTCCTTTAAAATCACAATGAAGCATTACATATGCTGCATTTTTTAATTTTAAATGTCTAAATTTTATTTGCTGCATTTGCTGTGCATTTATATTTTAGAATAAAATAACAAATTAATAATAAATAAATAAAATGTATATATATATATTTTTTTTTTTTTGTTGCAAAATAATTAGTAAAAATTATTTGCTAAATTGTTTCAAAATATATTTATGTGAATGTTATTTACCCACATATTGTCTTTTTTTGGGTCTATTTTTTAAAATATATGAAATATATATTTCAGTTGAAGAAAATAAATGCACGTCACATTTGATGAAAAACGTCATTTGTTGTCTATAACACGTGTGAACATTTAACACATTGTACAAAGTAAAAAATAAATAAAATCAATATAAATGGAACATATTGTGAAGCATGTTCCAATAGAATGGGCCTGATCTCTCTAATGTTGTAGAAGACAAATCTGATGCACAATATCAGCTCTGACTCAGTGACACAAAGCCAATCTTTGGGAATAAAATGTAAGTACGTAGTAAAGCTAAGAAAAAAGGCCAAAGTTCATCCCAGCTGTGCATGTTATCAGAGCATGCATTCCCATGACTTCTACTCTTTCAGCTCCATGCATTGATTAAAAACGATGTAAACCTTGAATGCAATGCAAGTCGCTTTGAATGAAAGCATCTGCCAAATGCATCAACGTGAATATATAAGAACCAGATCATATCAATATCAGCTTGTGAATATTCCTTGAGCTTGTGCTATGGAGAGCTTTAATTCAATCACAGATTAAGTTAGAAAAGCCTTCTTGAAACAGCACTGCCATCCTCTCTCCAGCTCCTGCTATATATTGAAGTAGCACTGTATTATCACCTGATGAAGAGTTACT
>NW_015506805.1:0-18622 GCF_001515645.1 Sinocyclocheilus grahami
ATGGAAGACGTATGAAAGAGAGAGACACACACACACACACACACACAAACAGAGACACACACACACTTGTGACTTTTGACACAAGTCACACAAGACACAATCTGACTTTGCTGCAGCCTGGAACTGAACTGCTGGTTTGTTCTGACCAGAGGAGAACTGGCCCCCCGACTGAGCCTGGTTTCTCCCAAGGTTTATTCTCCATTCTGTCAGCGATGGGGTTCTGGTTCCTCTGGCTTGTTGCTTTGACACAATCTGTATTGTTAAAAGCGCTATATAAATAAAGGTGACTTGACAAGAAACTCATGGAAAAAGCCATTGATTTTTCATGCATTGCTCAATTTTGAGACGTTTTGTTTTTTTTCTGTCTATATTTTGAAGGTTTCTTAGAATACAATTTCCCTAATTTATATAACATAACATTATCAAACCTTTAACTCTAATATGACAACAAAATCAAACCAGAATTTTGAAACTGCTTTAATGTTCAGATTCATCGTCTGGTAATGTATGTAAATGAGTGCATGTTTAATTACATGATGCCTAATTTGCATATTTAAATATACAATTTTAGAAAAGTTGTAATACAAAACTATTATCTTAATACACTGTGATTAATCAACTGAGGAAAGTTCTACCATATTCACCCACGGTGTCTTAATTTTGGTTAGTTAGGAACTGATATTTTTTTAAATATCGTTTTCTATATATATTTTTGAACTAATTTTGATTTCAGTTTTAGCTATTTTACAAGTTAAACTACATAAAAATAAGGAACGCTGCCTTGGCAACTAGGCAACTAGCTTTGGCTATATTCATGGCAAAAGCAAAGCAAAAACAACTTATAATTGCAATATCTTTCTGATACATTGTTACATTGTTAATAACAATTTTGTCTTAAACAATTATTCAGATGAAATAAAATGAGTTTAAGTTTTTTTTAGATTTTATTTAATTTCAGTTAAAGTTTATTTTGATTGATTAAAGTTTATTTAGATCAAGCCATTAGACTTTTAGGCCTGGTTTCACAGACAGGGCCTAGACTAAGCCAGGATTAGGCCATAGTTCAATTAGGACATTTAGGTAATGTTTATAAACGTGCCTTAGGAAAAACACACCACTGGTGTCCCTCTTGAGAAAATACATTTAAGTCTGGGAGTAGGCTTAAGCCCTGTCTGTGAAACCGGAGGTTAAACAGATAGCCAGTGGACACAGACTAGTCTCATCTGTCTCATAGAATAGTTGGACTGAAATGCTACAGCTCAATTTGCACATTTGTTAATGTTATTACTATCATGTAGTTGCACTCATGTTGCTACATTACTGTACTACTGTTTTGCACATAAGTCAATATTGCACACTTGCACATACAGATGTACAGTCTATATTTCTACTTCTGCAGCATAGTTTTACTTTTATTATGTGTGTGTGTGTATTTTTTACCGCCAGATCGGATGGTGAAGTCACGTCTGGAGAGGCATAAACGACTATGAATCAGTGTGAGACGACTCTCTGAGCTCCGTCTGAGCCGAGTCTGATACCTGTCTCTGTGCAGAACAAAACATCTTCATCACTCGGCTCGTCTTCAGCACTGTCGGGTCTACTGGAACATAATGAGACAGCTGTGCATTCACTGCAGTTAATATTAATATGAACTAGATTGAAAAGTTTGTAGACAAACTTTAAGTTGGCTTGAAAAAGCCTAGCCAGAAAGTTTTTTTTTTAAAGTTTGCAGTCTGAAGGTCTTCAGGTCGAAGTAGTTTGAAATTTAAAATAGTTTAAAAGATTAAAGTTTGAATGTTTTCAAGGCAATACAGTCTATCAGAAAAATAGATAGGAATAAAACATATTGCTAGGGTACCTGGAGTGGTTGCTAGGGTGTTTCTAGCATGAATAGCATGTTGATAACATGTTTCTAGCACGATTAGCATGATACTAGAATAATTGTAGCATGATTAGCATGTTGCTATCCTGTTTCTAGCACGAATAGCATGTTGCTAGGATGTTTGCTAGCACAATTAGCATGTTGCTAGCATGATTAGCATGTTACTAGCATGATTATCATGTTACTAGCATTGTTTCTAGCACGATTACCATGTTGCTAGTATGTTGCTAGCACGATTAGCATGTTACTAGCATGTTTGTAGCATGATTAACAAGTTACTAGCCGGTTTCTAGCACGATTAGCATGTTTGCTAGCATGATTAGCATGCTACTAGCAGGTTTCTAGCACAATTAGCCTGTTGTTATCATGATTAGCATGTTGTTTGCATGTATCTACCATTATTAGCATGCTGCTAGTATATTTTAAGGTGATTTACATTTACATTTAGCAAATGTTTTTATCCAAAGGGACTTACACAATAAATACAAAGAAAACAGATAGAATGGAAAAGAATAGAGCAAGCTAATTTTAGAGGCCTTTTTTGCTTTTGTTAATTGTATAATAAATAAAAAGGAAACAAATTGATAGAATACAAAAAGATTAGATAAGCTAGTGATAGGTTTTTATTTATATTTTTTAATTGAGAGATAACTTCTCAGGAAATGTCAGTTTTAGGCTTACGATCAGGATTAGGCGCTTCTACACCTTGTTAATCAGCTATCCTTTCCCTCTGATTTTAGGAATAAATTATGGGTAGGGTTAGGTTTAGGGGTAGGGACTGGGTTAAGTGCAGCGTCACACATCAAACACAGGTGAGATCTGTGAGAACGTCATCGTTACACTCACCTGCTCCTCCATCATCAGCCCACGCGTCTGAACCTGCTGAGACACGCTATTTCAGGCTCATTTCTAAGGCAAGAGACTACAGACAAAAACTGTAGTCAAAAAAGTTTCATTCACTGATCCATTTCGGTCCATTTAGTGTCATAACGTCAGACTAGAGGAAAGAAAACATGCAGAATACACATTTAAGTGTTTATTTTATTGCACTTGATCGGTTTGCTTCTGTACACTGTAAAACATTGCCGTGAATTTAACGGTAAAAGACTGTAAAAATGCTACAGTAAAAACCTGTTAAATGGTTAACGGTAAATTCCTCTACTATACACGGTGAAAAACTGTATTGGACATTACATGTAATTTTACGGTAGTATACCATTTGTGGAAGTAAAAAAGACTGTATAATTTACAGTGAATAACCGTAAACTGACATTTCCAGAATTCCCTGCATTACATTTCATATTTGATGTGTTTTGTTGAAATAACGATGTTTCTTCTTAGTTTTTTCTTATCAGTTGTGTATATCAGGGTTGTGTGTTACACCTAATGTTGTTAAATTAATGTTTATTGCATTATTTCAGTTTCATGTGTGTTACCGTGATGGTGTTTAGTGTTTGTGTGAATGATGCTGTGCACCTTCTATATATGTTATTATTTAAAAGCTGCTTGTGATGGGCTTTGGTTCATCATGTGACTTTCTCATCACCTCCTGCATTTGGAGGTTATCAGTGTATTACAAAGCTACAAAACAGATTTCAGTACTTCAATAGGTTGGTATATTAACATTATATCAGTTAATGAAATTACGGTATTTAACTGTAAATTTAAGTTAAAACCGTAAAACCTAAAATGTTGCTACCGTATTTTTTACGGTAAAATTCTGGCAACCACAGCTGCCATTTTTTTTTACCGTAAATTAAAAAAAAAAAAATTCAGTGTAGATGTCAGTCTTTAAGGGCAGATACTGTTTTTCATGCACCTGTCAGGTTTGAGATTTTGGGCTTTTCATAGTGCAAGTGTTTTTTCAGACTAGTGGAAAGAAAACATCCAAAAGACTGTTAAGTGTTTATTTTATAGCACTTTATCTATTTGTGTCAATAGATTTCAATTGCAATACATGTTTTTAAAAGCGGTTTTCTCAAAGTGAGTTTTTTCTCCTACACTGAGCCATGAATCTGCTCTTCAGCAGCATTTACACACACCACACTTTACAGTTTTATTCCTGTCTGTATCCTGAAGGTTTTTACAGAGGGATTTGTTCATATGTAATTTGCTTGATTATACACATTTTACTCCCCAATAATTGAAACAGTATAAAATAAAAAAGACAGTACACAGAATCTCTTGGATTACAATTTGCAACTAGACGGATGCACGGTTACCTCCTCTACAGTCAAAAATCTGGGTGTTATATTAGATAGCAACTTGTCTTTTGAAAATCATATTTCCCATGTTACAAAAACAGCATTCTTCCATCTTAGAAACATTGCCAAGTTACGAAACATGATACCTGTTTCTGATGCAGAAAAGCTAGTTCATGCATTCATGACCTCTAGACTGGACTATTGTAATGCACTGCTAGCTGGTTGTCCTGCATCTTCAATAAACAAGCTACAGATAGTCAAAAATGCAGCGGCTAGAGTCCTTACCAGGTCAAGAAAATATGATCATATTACCCCAATTTTACAGTCTCTGCACTGGCTACCTATTAAGTTCCATACCAGTTACAAAATATTATTACTTGCCTATAAGGCCATTAATGGGTTAGCTCCTGCGTACCTAACTAGTCTTCTACCACGCTACAATCCATCACGCTCCCTAAGGTCGCAAAACTCTGGACTTTTGGTAGTACCTAGGATAGCAAAGTCCACTAAAGGAGGTAGAGCTTTTTCGCATTTGGCTCCCAAACTCTGGAATAGCCTTCCTGATAACGTTCGGGGTTCAGACACACTCTCTCTGTTTAAATCTAGATTAAAGACACATCTCTTTAGCCAAGCATCCGAATAATGCATCTCATAATCTTTTACTGCAGTTATATCTGATCAAATGCACATTATCTTTTTTTGCTTGGTTGGAACAGCAGCTAAGCTAATTATGTCTCTATGTGTTTCTCTGTTTCTGCTGGGATTAACATCCCGTGGTAACTAGGATTTACACAAGCTTCAGTCTGGATCCAGAACACCTGAGAAGAGATGATGCAACTCCTCAGAGGACCTCAGATGATGCCAACCCTGAAACAACATACAGAACTACCACATTTTGCTATAAGTTTGATTACATCATATAATAATTGCTGTTCATCGTCTGTTTGAATACATCTTTAATTGATTTTTCAGTACATTTCTGCCATCTGTACATTAACTGACAGTCACCACTGATAAGCTGCTACTAAATATATTGTAGAAACTTAATTTTCTGTAAAGTTGCTTTGCAACGATTTGTATCGTGAAAAGCACTATACAAATAAACTTGAATTGAAGGTCAGCTGAAAGCAGGTGGTTTCACAATCGCACGGGTGAGAACAAACAACACCTTTATGTCATCAGTGGTGATTGACAATGAAGGGAGGCGTATCAGAGGAGAATTACAGACAGTAAGTTCATCTGCATGAGCCATTCTGTCTTTCAATCATATTCGAGAACAGATTAAGGCCTGCTGCCAAACGTGGAGCAAGCAGCACCGAAGGTCCAAAATGCTTTCTCCTTACTCTGATTAAAACCTGCATTTAGAGGTCCTGCTGTAGCAGGTTGGTTGGGAGAACTACCAAAACCAAACGTAAATCCCGTTGCAAAAGTGCTTTTGCTTTTCATATTTGGGTTTGACGTCTGGCAGGAGACACAATAGCTAGACATGCCTTCATTTTTCACCAGGCAGACTTCACAGTCCCAATCCCCATCTTTTTTGGCAAAATCTATAAACAATGATGAGACAGGGGCATCGGCTTTAGGAGGCACTGAGGAGGAAAGCAAATGAGATGTTAATAATGTTAATAATGGGAGTAACTTTTGTTAAACCGTAAACAATCAGCACAGGTTCACACTGAACACAATAATAACCATTTTCAAAAAATGGGTATGAGGTGACATTATTCAACTCACACTTAAACCATCGAATTTTAAACATCAAATATTTTGCAGTTGAAAACTGTAATGTTATAGACATTGTAATGTATCCCAATGTGTTATTGCAATACTCATCCTATTGCAAAATGCTTAAAATTCAATAATATTGTTGCTGAAGTAGCATGATAACATCAAACTGGTGATTCCCACTCCTAATATTAGTTATGTTAAGTATACAGTATATTAAGTATACATTAAGTACCAAACCTAGTCTTATGTCGCTGAAGTAGCATGATAACATCAAACTGGTGATTCCCACTCCTAATATTAGTTAAGTATACAGTATATTAAGTATACATTAAGTACCAAACCTAGTCTTATGTAGATGAGATATGGGAATAGAAAGTTTAATAAAGTCTTCTCACCATCTCCAGATTTGATCTTAATCTCCGTCTCTTTGTTGACATCCAGCAAACGCTCTTGCATTTCAGAAAGCAGCAGCTCCACATTACCAAAAAATGCTTTAGGATTTTCAGAAATGTTGGAAAGATCTTCAAATTCTTCAGACATGCATTCTGGGTAATTCTGCACACAGAATACAAATAATGTACACTGAAGAAAATAAATATGATATCAAAAGAGTTCAAAAAGATGCCGAAACATAAATATAGTCAAGTGGTTTCCTCATCAATAAATTGTTCTTCAAAACTAATGAACTGTTTTGTTTTTTTTTAAATAAGAGTTTTGATAAAGCCATCTGTTGATCATCATCAGATGAGTTTGTGTGCTGTACCTGCAGAAAGTGAATGTGGTCTTCAGTGGACAAGAACTGATCGAGCTCAGACACCTTCATCCTGAGGTCAGAGATCTTCTGCTGGACTTTCTCCTGAAGTCCTTCAATGCGACTGAGTTCATCTCTCTGTCGCTCTGCGATCAGCTCTTTCACGCGGACGCTTGTTTTCTGAACAGAGCACAGCACTTCACTGAAGATCCGCTCGCTTTCAGAGACAGCCGTCTGCGCTGAACACTGTTCCACAGCAAGAACATCCACAAACAACACTCTTCAACTAACACATCATTGCTTCTCATAGACTCACAAATGCTTCTCAGATGTTTCTTCTGAAACAGATGTCTCCTGAGGAGATGAAAGGAGCCGTGCAATCAATACTCACTGTGACGGACTCCTCTGCCTGCTTTAGCTCTTTGAAATCCTTCTCTCTGTCTCGAATGTTCTGCAGAAACTTCTCACGTGTTTCCATTAACTTCGTCTGGCCACAGAATATAGCAAATAAAACTTGTAAGACATGTATGACAGAATTTTCCATTTTTGGTGAACTATCCCTTTAACACTGAACATTCTCAGAACATTCTGGAAAGGTTCTCTCAAAGTTAAAAATTGTTCCAGTAAAGTTAATAGAAAGTTACCCGGCCTTTTATAATGTTCTCAAAACATTAGCACAAAAACATTATTTAAACATTGCTCAGGCAACGTCAACATTTTATTTAGATGTTCATCATATTTTTCCAAAAGTTACTACATTGTTTACAGTACAATTAAAAGTAATGCAATCTGATCTTTATGTTAACAAAACGTTAGCACAAAAACATTGTTTATGGAACGTTTTTCTGAAACATTTGAGTTCGGCTTTCATCTCATGTTCTTTAAAAGTTACTAAGTAATTACTATTTATTTCAGAATGTTCAGAGAACATTAGGTAACGTTCCCATAATGTTTGCAAATGTATATACAACTGAACAGTCACTTAATGTTTTTCTAACATTCACATAAAAATACGTTTTAAAAAATGCACATTTTGAACGTTCTGAGAAAATAACGTTTTCGTGACATTTTTGTCCAGTCCGGTCTCATGAAAATGTGTATAAATAGTACGCCAAATAAAAACATAAAATCGTGGTATTGATATGCAAAAATTGACTTTAGCGTGCATATGACACGCACATGTTTGGCGTGCATGTAATACGCAGCTTCCGCGTGCATATGATACGCATCTACCCCACAAACCTAATTCTACCCATTTTGTATCATATGCACGCCAAAGTCAATTTCTGCGTGTAAACAGTACGCCAAATCGAAACAAACTCGTGCAATTGATATGCACTTTCATGAGATCGGGTTGGATTGTCAGTTAGTGAGGATCTACCTGTCTGTCTGCTCTTTCCTCAGAAGCGGAGACGGTGTCGTGGTTCTTGTGTTCATGTATAGCACACAGCAGACAGACACACTTCTGATCAGTGCGACAGAAGACATCCATCAGTTTCTCATGAAGAGAGCAGGTTTTGCTCTGAAGATCCGTGGCTTCGGTCAGCAGGTGTTTCTTCCATCCGTGGAGATCATTGTGCTTCTCCAGGTGACTTCTGCAGAATGAGGACACACAGGTGAGGCAGGATTGCACAGCTTTGGTTCTTCTGGAGGTGCAGGAATCACAGCTGACTCCATGTGCTTCAGCATCTTCATCATCCTCCTCCTTTGCTCTCATCTTCATCAGTTTCTCAGAAAGCTCCTTCATCTGCAGCCAGTCAGTGACAACAGGTTTGTTTGCACTGAGGACATCTGCGCACGTCTTTATCCCACAAACCTGTAATGCAGTCCTTACAGAAAATGTGCCCACAGGGAATAATCGCTGGATTTTTAAAGAAATCCAGACAGACGCAACACGTGAGATCGTCGCGATCATCCGCCATATTTTGGATTGGAACACATGTGTTCTGACGAAGTCTTCCCTCTGTGACAGAACAGAAACTAAACTCTAAGTTTCGTTTGTTTGGAAACAGTGACTCTATGGAGTCAAATCAATGCCACATACACTTGCAAAAGAATTGAAGTATTGCAAAAGAAGAAAATTTAATAAACAGAGCAAAAGCAATGATTTTGCTACACATATTTTCCATGGCCACAGCTACTAATTTATTAGCAACACTGCGTTTCAGTCAAGTGTGAGCTCGCGATACCGGTTTTCCCTTCGCGCTTCACGTTTCTGCGCGTTTCACTTTCTGGCATTGTTTTGACTCCATACAGTGACTCTGCTACAGGAGTGGCTTGCTTTAGAACTCTGTTTTTCTTTCATTTCCACTCTGTGGACTGTCAATCTCTATAATACGGTTGGGAAACAAATCTATTTTCCCCATGACAAGCGAATATTTGAAGAATAACCAACGCGAAATAACGTTCTGGTACGAAAGCGTCCGGTGACGCACGTTATTTCAAGTAAATGTTCAGTTTCCAAAAATATTCCATATAGACGAAACTAGAACACAACATTTGGATATTTATATAGGTTACAAAAACGTTTCTTACAACATTCTACTAAATATACCCAATATATAATGTTATTTTAACGTTTAGTTTTAATATTCTAAGAACATTAAAATCTGCAGTTTTCTTGTCATGATTATAACGCCATTCAAAGGTTACAAAAACGTTTCTTAGAAAGTCCATTAAGTACAAATAACATTATAAGGACATATTGAGAATTTTGATCTAAGAACGGTTTCTCTCAACGTTATGAGAATGTATATCAAATATTAATAAAGTTATAAGAACGTTCCATAAAAAAATATTTTAAGAATGTTATGTCCTAATATTTATAACTATTATAAATGTTAGCTGCGGCAGTATCGTGTGTTTCCAGTAGATGGACGCATTGTCTTGCAGTTTATTGTAAATAAAAAAGCCCCCAAAATGCCTTCGTTAAATGAAGTTAATATATGTTTGTCATGTCCTTTAATTTTAGTATAAATGTAGTTGGTGTCCCCTTATTTGGATTTACGGTGTTATCTGAAAGTCCGTTTTGGCGGAATGTTATCTGAAAAACAAGAGCTAAGTTTGAAGTTTATGTGAAGTTTATTGAAAAGTCTATCGAGTCTATGGAAAACCCCAAAAAGAAAGCTTTATACATACAAAACAAACATAACAACAACAAAAAATCTTTGTCACTGTGCAAAACATTTCTAAGAGGTTTTTTTTTTGCAGATAGTAGTGTTTACATTATTAATACAAAGAAAAATAAATATAAGTGTTTATGACTTTAGCATGTCAAAGCTCTTATCTTCAGACCTCCTTCAATAGCTAGATTTTAATCTCATTCTGTCTTGCACAGTGTTATCATTGTTCAAACATTAATATTAAGGTTTTCAGTTGTCAGCGTGACCTCTGAAACAGTTATTAGACAGAAACAGCTTTACTTTTCCGATCGCTGCATGAACTCTGACATGCGACACTGACAGTCTGTTAAGGTTTTTGAGAAGGAATCTGCCAGATCCGGAGTCTTAAACTTGGCAGCAAACTGCTGAACTACAGCATCTCCATCTGTGGGAAATATGAGCACAATATGAGTAACTTAACTGACAAACAAGATGTAAATCTGTGGAGGTTTTGCAGTTTCCACCTGAGTAGTCTTCTGCTGTCCAGGACCGTGCGTTTGCATTGCTCATAGGTTTAGGGTGAGTGGTTCTGGTAATGCAGTGGTTGACAAGCACCTTTTTATCCCCCTCTTGACACATGAACACACGGTAGCGCTTATTCACGGGATGGAAAAGCATCTTAATGTCTCCTGCACCACAGGATTTCCGCTTGTTAATATCACAGTCCCAGAGGAAAAGTTTGGTCCATTCGTTGAACAAAATCTCCTCTTCATTCTCCTCAACCGATGGAAGTTCCACCTTGACAGAAGCAATGACATGATGAAAATATAAAAGGAAAATTAAGAAAAACTAAATGTTGGTTTGATAGAGTTTCGAGGTTAGTTCAAAGAGTGATAAGGGATCTGTGGAAAAGTTTAGAGAAAAACAGTCTAAAAAAATGTAAAAATAAATAATATTTCAATATGTTACAGAGAAACAATTACCCAAAAACAATGTATGACTTCTACAACATTTCAAGAATTGTCAATGCACTTTTACACAGACAAATATAAAAGGCTGCTTCTAGCAGGGAAGTGATTGGATATCTACATGGTTAACTTCTTCATCATCATCATCATCATCATTGTTCTCTTCCTCTTCGTGATTTTGTGTCTCTGTTGCAGCTCCAGCATCTATAAAAATAAACATAAAGGTAAAGATATCCATAACAGCATTATTAGCAGTATTAAGGCAAACCGGAGCATGTTATTTCTCTCACTGTCTTTAAACCAATCTCAGTAAAAACAAGCAATTAATTAATCTCAGTGCAACCTACCATGACCATCGACTGCATCAGGATACAACTTTCCTTTCAGAGATCTGACAGCCGCTTCAAAATCTTCATCTACGTGAGAGAATCACAGCTTAGAGGTAAACACGGCTCTGCAGAGCAATCGTGATTTGAGCTGTGGTGCATAAAGAGCCAAGAAACCAGAAGACAGTGTGTTTCTGTTGGGTATCGTTTGAATTTGATCAATTCCGATTCTTATCGATTCGCAGTTTCGATTCCAATGTGGTTAAGAAAATGAAAATGTCAAACATTTAGATATCAAACCTATTTATTCTGTGTCTCTTTTCGCAAAACATTTAATTGCTGCTGAATACCATGAACAAAAATCAGCCACTTACATAAAAACTCGATTAAGAGCTGCACGATTCTGGATAAATTGAGACTTTTTTGTTAAATGGAGGTTGTAGTTCTCACAATTCTGAAGAAAAAACAGACAAGTTAACAAAATCTCATGGGATTTATGAATGGGATGATTCAATGACTCACTACTTCTTGTTTCTATCTACTTGTTTCATTACTGGATGAATCAGTGTTTTTGAATGAATCTCTTGAATGAATGATTCAAAGACAAATACATTTTTAACAGCCCCTTTTCACCACCTAAAAAAAAAAAGATGTGCACACAGGAATTCATATATAAGTGGAATTGAAATTTTAATTTTACAATGAGTATCCGATTTCTAACCTTGAGTAACCGATTCTAGAATTGGAATTGATTTTCGATTCCCAACCCTATGTGTTTCCATGTGCTAGTTAACGTTTAGCTTCCGCAGACAGTATTTATGTTTTTTTCCCAAGTAATCTAAATAGTGTGCTTTACATGGTAACATCTAAACTGACTGGTTTCATGCAAGTCAGAAATGTAATTTAATTTGATTATATCAACCTGACAAATGAAAAAAACAGAAGTATTTTTTGTAGGTTAGATCAGCTAAATAGACCCTTCATATTTCTCACCATCATCATCCTCATCACTTGCGTATCCCGGCTCGTTTCTGTAGCAGAAGAACGTGTGAGGAAGCATCAGTCTGGCTGCCAGTTTGGCTTGTTCTACTGTGGGCTTTCGCTCAAACACGATCTCAGCATCAGCATCACTCTGCTCCGGAGTGCTCTTCTCTTCTGATTGAGAAAACAAACACATTACAGTTTATTAAAAACATCAGAGAATAATCATATTACGTTTTATTGATAAAATGACTGAACTTGCGCAGTTCATGTCTCACAATTCAGCGCTCATATCTCGAAGTTCAGCGTTCATATCTCGTAATTCAGCGCTCAAAAATCACAATTCAGTGTTCATATCTCACAATTCAGCGCTCATATCTCACAATTCAGTGTTCATATCTCACAATTCAGCGCTCATATCTCACAATTCAGTGTTCATATCTCACAATTCAGCGCACAAATCTCACAATTCAGTGTTCATATCTCACAATTCAGTGCTCAAATCGCGCATTTCAGTGTTTATCTGTGTTCAGTTAGTCTTGCAATTCAGGCAGAAACAAGCTTCTACACATTTGAAGGAAGCAATTTTTCAAATTTTAATTTTGAAAGTTCTGAAGAGCTCATATCTCGCAATTCAGCACTCAAATCATGCAATTGCGTTTATATCTCAATTCAGCGCTCAATTCTTGGGATTCAGTGCTCATATCTCGCAATTCAGCATTTATATCTCACAATTCAGTGCTCAAATTGTGCAATTCAGTGTTTCTACACATTTGAAGGAAAACAATTTTTACATTTTAATTTTGCCTGCCTCCTGACAAAAATGTTAATATTACTGTCACTGTAAGATATTTATAACAAAACAGAGGTCAAACATTTAATCTCAAGACTATGACTTTTCTAAATATGTATAGTTTTTTAAGATTAAATTAAGATTTATTACTTATTCTGTAAATAAAAATAAATGCACATTAACATGTTAATAGCCATATAAATGCATAAAAAGGACTGTACTGAACAGTCAATTAGAAATGAAAGCATGCATTCGTTCTCCGCAGATTAGAGACGCTCACCTCTTTCTGCTCCAGTGAATGAAGTGGCCACTGCTTCTTCAAAGCATTTCTTGAAAGCGTTTGCCGTCTCCTGCAGTTTAAACCGCGCTGCTAACGTCTGAACGCTGCCGTCTCCATCAGCAAAATCAAGAGCGCTCCATGTCCACGCTTTCTCGGACGCTTTCATCGGCTCCAGCTTCATGTTTGGAGTAATCCAGTGGTTTGCACATAACTTCAGGACCTGCTCTCTCCTCATCACGAGTCTTGCACGTCTGCTTTCATCGTTCTGAAGTATTTTAAGCTCACCTATGCCTCTTTCCTTCCACTGCTGTGATTCCTTGTCATAGCGGTATAGTTTGGCTTTGTGACTAAAAACGACTTGCTCATTGTCCTCTCCAGTCGAGATCTCAACTAGATCAGGTAACGGTATGACCGGCTCATAGTCCTCTTCGTCTTCATGTTTACATGTTTTTTCTTCATGATCTGAGCCAGAAGCCTCCACAGATGTGGATTTAAGGGGAACGTGCTGGAAACTGAAGGTAAATTCTGCCACTGATTCCCCAAAACGGAAAACATCCTTCTGGTCCTGCTGAGCAGAACCTTGAGAGGACTTTATCTGGACTTTTGCTGAAAAGTAATTTCAGAGATGGAACAAGTTATTTGAAGAAAGATTATAAGGACAAACACTTATTAATGAATCAGTAAAACCAGAAACATGTATTAAGAAAGTAAATAAGGTCAAATCTGATGTTATGTTGATATTAAAGGATTAGTTCAGTTCCAGAATAAAAATTTCCTGAGAATTTACTCCCCCCCATGTCATCCGAGATGTTCTTGTCTTTCTTTCTTCAGCCCCAAAGAAATTAAGTTTTTTGAGGAAAACATTCCAGGATTGTTCTCCATACAGTGGACTTCAATGGGGATCAATGGGTTGGAGGTTAAAATGCAGCTTTAATGCAGCTTCCAAGAGCTCTACACGATCCCAGCTGAGGATTAAGAGTCTTATCCAGCTTATCGATTGCTCATTTTCTTAAATATAATTAAAATGTGTATACTTTTTAACCTAAAATGCTTGTCTTGCTCTCGCTCGACCTCACTCATTACGAAGTCACGTTGGAAAGGTCACGCATGACGTAGGTGGAAGAAGATGTTACCGGGGTTATTATAATTAGCTAAAACTAAAACCATAAAAAAATATTTTGGTTACTTAAAAAAAAAACTTGAACTGAAGTAAAATATTTAAAAAATGTATTTTAGCTAGTTGCTAAGGTAACCATTCTCATTTAGTTATTGTATTAAAACAACTAAAGGTGAAATAAAATGAATAAATATTTTTATACACATTAAAAATAAAAACAAAATGACTAAAATTTTAACTTTAAATTAAAAATGGAAAATAGAAAAATAAAAAACAAATTCGATATTTTAATAAAAAAATAGAATAGTGCATCAACGATACTAAAATAATCTAACCTAATCTAGATGAGACACGAGAATGGAGTTTAATAGAGTCTTCTCACCTTCTCCAGATTTGATCTTGATCTCCATCTCTTTGGTGACGTGCAGCAAACGCTCTTGCATTTCAGAAAGCAGCAGCTCCACATTGCAAAAAAATGCTTTAGGATTTTCAGAAATGTTGTAAAGATCTTCAAATTCTTCACACATGGATTCTTCACAGTCAGTTGGATAATTCTACAGATTACAAATAATGCAGAATGAAGAAAATACGTTCCAAACTAAAATCTTCCGCACTGATTGGAAACTTTGTCAAAATCCTAAATTCAAACACACATTGAAAACTAAATATGATCAAGCATTTTTTTTTAATGAACCAAGGAGCAAGTGTTGTTCTTTTATAAACTGAAGACATTATCATTTTAATAGCTTCATCTCTTGATCTGCAAATGAGTTTTTGTTTGTTACTCTGAAGGTAAGTGTGTGTGATGCTGTACCTGCAGAAAGTGAATGTGGTCTTCAGTGGACAAGAACTGATCGAGCTCAGACACCTTCATCCTGAGGTCAGAGATCTTCTGCTGGACTTTCTCGTCTCTTTGGTGACGTGCAGCAAACGCTCTTGCATTTCAGAAAGCAGCAGCTCCACATTGCAAAAAAATGCTTTAGGATTTTCAGAAATGTTGGAAAGATCTTCAAATTCTTCACACATGGATTCTTCACAGTCAGTTGGATAATTCTACAGATTACAAATAATGCAGAATGAAGAAAATACGTTCCAAACTAAAATCTTCCGCATTGATTGGAAACTTTGTCAAAATCCTAAATTCAAAAACACATTGAAAACTAAATATGATCAAGCATTTTTTTAATGAACCAAGGAGCAAGTGTTGTTCTTTTATAAACTGAAGACATTATCATTTTAATAGCTTCATCTCTTGATCTGCAAATGAGTTTTTGTTTGTTACTCTGAAGGTAAGTGTGTGTGATGCTGTACCTGCAGAAAGTAATGTGGCTCCAAGAGTAAATTGTACACATGTTCAGTGGTCAAAAACCAAATGTGGTTCACTTTGCATTCAGCTGACATTTATTGTATTTAAAGAGGGAATCTAAATCAAATGGAGATATCTTTGATACTTGTTGAGTTACAGGCATGCAAACTTGGGAAAAGTCTGTTCTATGCAACTGTTTTGATAGAATGAAACAAGTTACATTTCTAGTTTCAACATTATTTGCTGTTCAGACGTTCCTCTTTAAAAGTATCAGTAAGTCGACCCACATTTGGTTTTTGACCTCTGGAAATGTCTACAATTTAACAATTTACTCAAGGAGCCACAACGTGGCCACATGAAAATCCCCATATATCTGGGAATGAACCATACAGGGCCTTAAATAAAGATGCAAAAAAAAAGAAGTTTGTTAAGAACAAAAATTTAAAAGGACATTGAGATGTATTTAAAGAGACAGTTCACCCAAAAATGAAAATTACCCCATGATTCACTCGCGCTCAAGCTGGAACGCCACTTTCTCGTGAACACGAGTATGATAGTTAGTGGAAGCTAGAGATTACAGTTTATAAAAATGTATATTTTTCTTACACAAACACTTCAGAAGGCATTTATTAACGCCCTGGAGCTGTGTGGAGCACTTTTTATGATGGACGGATGCACTTCATTTTGCTTCAAAATCTCTGCAACCATTCACTGCCAATATAAAGCTTGGAAGAGCCAGGACATTTTCAATATAACTTTTCAATATAATGTATTCATCTGAAAGAAGAAAGTCATATACACCTAGGATGGCTTGAGGGCGGGTGAATCATGGGGTAATTTTCATTTTTGGGTGAACTGTCTCTTTAAATACATCTCAATGTCCTTTTTTGTGCATCTTTATTTAAGGCCCTGTATGGTTCATTCCCAGATATATGGGGATTTTCATGTGGCCACGTTGTGGCTCCTTGAGTAAATTGTTAAATTGTAGACATTTCCAGAGGTCAAAAACTAAATGTGGGTCGACTTGCATACAGATGATACTTTTAAAGAGGAACGTTTGAACAGCAAATAATGTTGAAACTAGAAATGTAACTTGTTTCATTCTATCAAAACAGTTGCATAGAACAGACTTTTCCCAAGTTTGCATGCCTGTAACTCAACAAGTATCAAAGATATCTCCATTTGATTTAGATTCTCTCTTTAAATACAATAAATGTCAGCTGAATGCAAAGTGAACCACATTTGGTTTTCGACCACTGAACATGTGTACAATTTACTCTTGGAGCCACATTAAAATCCCTTCTATAGCTCTGGAAATGAACCATATGGCCCTTAAAAATCAAGTTACTAAAAGAACATAAAAAAGGATATTACGGTTTATTTAATACTTCTTGACTTACAGACACACGAACTTCAGGAAAACACAAAAAAAGTGCTTTTTTCCCATTTTTGAACTGTCACCATTCGCATATAACGCAGCAAAGATGATTAAAGCCAGCAGATTTTACTAATGGAGCTACCGAGCTCTGTGAAAAAAATAACATTATGATGCTGCAGTGATTCTAAAGTCATTTTTATTCTCCTGTAGTTTTGCTTTGAAGCTGAAAGTTGTAATTTTGACCCTCCTCTACAAAATAGTGCATCACTCAGTAAATATACATCTGTGACATTTAATATTTTGGCTTTCTACTTCACTAACATATTTCTTTCACCAAAAAGATATCAACAAAATGACAAATTTAAGCCAGGGATCTCTGGTTGAGGACATGTAATGACTGAGACCTCAGATATGATCAATCAGTGAGGATCTACCTGTCTGTCTGCTCTTTCCTCAGAAGCGGAGACGGTGTCGTGGTTCTTGTGTTCATGTATAGCACACAGCAGACAGACACACTTCTGATCAGTGCGACAGAAGACATCCATCAGTTTCTCATGAAGAGAGCAGGTTTTGCTCTGAAGATCCGTGGCTTCGGTCAGCAGGTGTTTCTTCCATCCGTGGAGATCATTGTGCTTCTCCAGGTGACTTCTGCAGAATGAGGACACACAGGTGAGGCAGGATTGCACAGCTTTGGTTCTTCTGGAGGTGCAGGAATCACAGCTGACTCCATGTGCTTCAGCATCTTCATCATCCTCCTCCTTTGCTCTCATCTTCATCAGTTTCTCAGAAAGCTCCTTCATCTGCAGCCAGTCAGTGACAACAGGTTTGTTGGGAAAGGTTTGTTTGCACTGAGGACATCTGCGCACGTCTTTATACCACAAACCTGTAATGCAGTCCTTACAGAAAATGTGCCCACAGGGAATAATGACTGGGTTTCTGAAGACATCCAGACAGACAGAACACCTGAGAGATTCCCGATCATATAAAGCTGCAGCTGCCATTTTTGCTGGATCCACAAACGAAACTTTGAGGGTAAGTTTTCGTTTCGTTTGTTTGGAATCGAGTGTGAGTCAACAGTGGGAATCTCTTTCACTTTAACACACTACTCTCTACTGTCGAGCTCTATAATAGAGATTTATTTTGCCCATGCGAATAACAAGCTGATATCTTGTTATTTATTTCTAGGCGAAGTATAGAATACACGTTATTAGTATGAAGCAATATCGAGTTATATGGTATATGAAAACGTCTTGTATGTGCAGTATGACAAATATCAATGTTTTTTCATCTGTTCATGTTTATGTTATTGTCCTCAGGATGCTTCAGTGTCGTGTGTTTCCACTAGATGGACCCATCGTCTTGAAGAAGCACTACAAAAGTTACATTTTAATATGCTGTGATGTCCTTTTGTTTTATTTTCATGCCGTTAATATTGTATCTCCTTATTTGGATTTACAGTGTTTGTTAAATGTCAAGAAAACCTACTGGATTGTTTTGTATTTTTGGAATTCAATTAAAAAGTAAAACAAGCATTCCTTCATATAAAGTCACTGATCAGAACCTGCGAGACAGGACTGAGGAATACAATCAAACATTAGTTCCTTCATGTATATGCTTTAACCGAACATAACAAGTACATCCAGTTTTTCACAACCAACTCTGAATGTTGTCTGAAAGTTAAAAACAAAGAGTTACATGATTTACAAGAGTTCTTTTTTATAACTGATGATCAACGCCAAAAAACAACAACTGACTCAACATTGCAAAACAACAAAGCATGAAAAATTATTTATATAATCACCATATA
>NW_015506805.1:18845-27973 GCF_001515645.1 Sinocyclocheilus grahami
GAGTTATATGGTATATGAAAACGTCTTGTATGTGCAGTATGACAAATATCAATGTTTTTTCATCTGTTCATGTTTATGTTATTGTCCTCAGGATGCTTCAGTGTCGTGTGTTTCCACTAGATGGACCCATCGTCTTGAAGAAGCACTACAAAAGTTACATTTTAATATGCTGTGATGTCCTTTTGTTTTATTTTCATGCCGTTAATATTGTATCTCCTTATTTGGATTTACAGTGTTTGTTAAATGTCAAGAAAACCTACTGGATTGTTTTGTATTTTTGGAATTCAATTAAAAAGTAAAACAAGCATTCCTTCATATAAAGTCACTGATCAGAACCTGCGAGACAGGACTGAGGAATACAATCAAACATTAGTTCCTTCATGTATATGCTTTAACCGAACATAACAAGTACATCCAGTTTTTCACAACCAACTCTGAATGTTGTCTGAAAGTTAAAAACAAAGAGTTACATGATTTACAAGAGTTCTTTTTTATAACTGATGATCAACGCCAAAAAACAACAACAACTGACTCAACATTGCAAAACAACAAAGCATGAAAAATTATTTATATAATCACCATATATGCAAACATAACTGTGAAAAATTGTAATTATTTGTGAAATGTACTACAGGGTTTCTGCATGTTATATAAAGGTAAATGTAAGACTTTTTAAAGACCAGTTAAAGAATTAAAGGACACAAAACATCAATATGTTCTCTAGTTGTAGCAACACTTCAAAACTTCAAACAAGTGTTTTTTTTAGAATGATTGAGCTACTATTAGTTTTTATTACTGTTTTGAATTCATTTTTATTTTTATATTGTCTGTTTTCATTTAAATTTCAAAGGTTTAGTAATTTTTTAGTTTTTTTATTAGTTTATTTTAAATATGTCTGCATAGTTTTTTTAAATAATTGTTTCAGTTCCTTTTTAAAAAATCTAATTTTGTAATAATTGATTTGGCTGCTTCTTGCACGTTTTAAATGTATTATGTGTTATGGTGAAATGCAAAATACATGGCGTGACTGATGTGATGCAGTGGATCTGTCGATGTTTGGATGATTTGGGGATTGATCTGATGCATCAGGTGTTATCAAACTCTGAAACTGTCCGTCACTCTCCAATCATCTCTTTATTAGAAAGTGGATGCTAAATATGTCTCTTCTCATAGACGTGTCTGTCTGATTAGGACGTCTCACCTCCATGTCTGACGTCTGATCGGCTCATTATGTTGGTTTGTCGTCATCCAGCTGAAAAACCTGACATTGTTAAACCCGTCCAGACCCGAGACTTTCACACGATTGCGCTCTCACACCTCTTGTTTGATCGCTCTTACTCATTTCTCCTCCTCAGCTTAGAAACTAACAACAAGCCTCAGAGTAACAATGCAGGAAACTTTTCTCCTCGCTCAAATTGGCTTCCAGTAAATTAATTCCTCTGGTTTGGATATAAGCTCCAAATGAGAAGCCAACGAACCCTTGGTGGTCCGACATCTGATCGCTGGTATGTCATTACAAACTACATCATAGCTGTGGAGAATAACAATTACTCTGACCCTAAAAGCACTTATGAACTTCTCTGGTCCCTTGTCTTTCTCCAGCCATCTGTGGCATGGAGCATGTTAGCTCCTCTGATGATAATACAACTCCACTACAACTCTTATTTTCAATCAATAAGATGGCATAAGGAGAATCTAACTGGTCCCAGGACAGAGCCTTGCAGGATTCCACCGTGCCTCCATCGAGCGAATCAATCCGCCTGCGCTTTGATAGGCCTGCGGGGAGAACATGACATTTTGCCATGCAATTGTTTTGTGGTTATGGCTGCACGATGTGTTTATTCATTTCAAGAGAATGAGAAGAGGTCGTCTCTTAAAAGCCCTTCAGATGCTCACAGCAGAGTCACGCATGAGCTGAAGATACTCTTTGAAAATGTGTGCTTATTTTCTCTTGTTTTGTTCGGTTGGAGCTCTCTAGATGTCTCAATGGACTGTTTGCACACTGTAAAAAATATTAGATTTATGGTAAAATACTGGGAATGTCCTTTTACTGCTTTTAGATGGTGCACTCTTAAAAAAAAATAAAGCTTCTTTATTGGCTTTGATGGACGAACTTTTAACATCCATGGAATCTTTCCATTGCACAAGGCTCTTAATAGTGGAAAAGGGTTCTTTATGGTTATTTAAAGAACTGATCATTGAAAGGTTCTTTGAAGAAGCAAAAATTGTTCTTCTATGGCAGGGGTGTCCAAACTCGGTCCTGGAGGGACGGTGTACTGCAGAGTTTAGCTCTAACTGGCCTCAACACACCTGCCTTCAAGGTTCTAGTATGCCTATAAGAGCTTGATTAGCTGGTTCAGGTGTGTTTAATTGGGGTTGGAACTAAACTCTTCAGGACACCGGCCCTCCAGGACCGAGTTTGGACACCCCTGTTCTATGGCATCACTGCGAAAACACATTTTTGGAACATTTGGAGGAGTGTAATTCATAGCTTTCACTAAGTTGCAATAACCATGAATCTGACATTAGTTTACAGTACAATTACATGCATGCAATGTTAACTCATTTGCAGTTTTTTGTCTTAAAATGCCGTGCTGGGTAGTAACTGATTACATGTAATCTGGATTACATAATCAGATTCCAAAAATTAAGTAGTAGTAATTGGATTATATTACATTTTAAAGTGCTCACAATCAGATTACAGTTACTGTTTTTGGATTACATGATTACATATACACAGTGCTGGGTAGGTGACTTGCAAATTTGAGTCTGTTACTGATTACATATTACATGATGAAAATTGTAGTCAGTAATGTAATCTAGATTCCTCATTTTAGGTAATGTATTCTGACTACTTACACATTACTTTTAGATGACTTTTGACCTAACTTGTTTATAGATTTAAATGGGATTATTGTAATAGAAAATAAATAAATAAATAAATAAATAAAATATGACCATTAACTGACATCAGAGAGCATGCAAATGTGTTTGTGTTCAAATGTGTTCAAAATTATTTGAAATATTAATTTTCTTGACACTTCTTGACTTTTTTTACAGTGTAATATCACCATACTTTCCCAGTTGATTGATTACGTTAAGAATTGCCAGCATTTTCTGTATTACAAGTTTTCTGACATGTTTAAATATGCAACTGAGATGCTTATTAAATATGTATAATCTAATATGCATTATTTAAATGTGCATTGTCTGCATTACTTTTAGATGACTTTTGACCTAACTTGTTTATAGATTTAAATGGGATTATTGTAATAGAAAATAAATAAATAAATAAATAAAATATGACCATTAACTGACATCAGAGAGCATGCAAATGTGTTTGTGTTCAAATGTGTTCAAAATTATTTGAAATATTAATTTTCTTGACACTTCTTGACTTTTTTTACAGTGTAATATCACCATACTTTCCCAGTTGATTGATTACGTTAAGAATTGCCAGCATTTTCTGTATTACAAGTTTTCTGACATGTTTAAATATGCAACTGAGATGCTTATTAAATATGTATAATCTAATATGCATTATTTAAATGTGCATTGTCTAATTTGCATACATTTCCATCACATAAATCTGAACATTCGTTAAAGCCAGGTTCATAATTCTGGTTTAATTTTGTTGTCATATTAGAGGTTTTTCCAGAGGTCTAATCAGAAAATGCTGTCAACAGACGCATTTTCACCATGTTTTTAGAAATACTATGTTGTATAAATCAGTGTGAATGAAATATGAGCAAACCTTCAGAATATAGAGAGGAATAAAACTGTAAAGTTCAGTGTTTGTAAAAGAAAAAACTCTTTAAAGATATGGATTGGAATTGAAATCTACAGATGCAATTAGATAAAGTGCAATAAAATAAAAACTCCACTGTGTATTTTGTATGTTTTCTCTCCACTAGTCTGAAAGAAAACATGATATGGAAGCAAAATAGACCAAAATCTCAAAATTGACCAGTGCAGGAAAAAAATAGTTTACGTAACTGTGTTCATATATGTTTATATATCACAACAACATCTAATACGTTTTTATCTGCAAATAAAGAAAAACCTTTATAGTTATTGTCCACACAATCGATCCCTTTAACTCACTACAGCCTGTCTTTAATGTGCAAGTTATTAACTCTATAAATCTCTGAAAGCAGACACACGAATGAATGATGCCTTCTGAACGATGATATAATCCGATAAGATTTCAACTAATAAAACCCAATTATGAATATACCCACAATCCTCTGCTCGATGACGGTTAGGGAAAGGCCCAGGTTAACAGGTTAACCGTGACGAGTCCACACATTAGTCTAGTCTTGATCTCAGAGTGATTTGGTCAAACATGGACATCAGTGATTGATTGAGTCTGAAACAGGTGCATGTGTTATTTCTCCTCTCAGCGAGGCTGTTCTGGTTATATATAGACTCAGTCATTTCCTCTGTGCCTTCTTAATATTTTTCTCTTCCCATTCATTTTATCAAGTCAAATGTAGGACACAGATGAACGACGGGCTTTTAAATTTAGACTGAACTCCCTACAATTTAGTAGACGAGTAAACAGAATAATATACAGAAGAGTCATGTTCCCTTAGCTTCTGAGCCAAGTGGAAAGATTCACGGTTGTTGTGGGTTCAGATGTGTTTTAGGTCAGTGCAGTTGAAAGTTTTTAAGGGTTAACAGGTTAACCGTGACGAGTCCACACATTAGTCTAGTCTTGATCTCAGAGTGATTTGGTCAAACATGGACATCAGTGATTGATTGAGTCTGAAACAGGTGCATGTGTTATTTCTCCTCTCAGCGAGGCTGTACTGGTTATATATAGACTCAGTCATTTCCTCTGTGCCTTCTTAATATTTTTCTCTTCCCATTCATTTTATCAAGTCAAATGTAGGACACAGATGAACGACGGGCTTTTAAATTTAGACTGAACTCCCTACAATTTAGTAGACGAGTAAACAGAATAATATACAGAAGAGTCATGTTCCCTTAGCTTCTGAGCCAAGTGGAAAGATTCACGGTTGTTGTGGGTTCAGATGTGTTTTAGGTCAGTGCAGTTGAAAGTTTTTAAGATGCAAGACAATTTTGTGGCAACCTAAGCTGTATAGCAACTACACTGTAAAAATACTGTTTTGTTTAGTGTAGACAAAAAAATCAAAGTTAGTAAAAAGTTGTGAGAGCGTTCACTGTTAGCAAGACAAGCTTGTTTATAAAGCACACTTCATGCACAATGGTAATTTAAAGAGCTTTACAAAAAAAGATTTCAAAGTAATCATAACAGACGATTGAGAAATAAAATGAAATATAAAGCATAAAAACCGAAAGTTAAGGGGAAAATACATTCAGAATAATGTTTTAATAACTTAACAAAGAATCCTGAAAAAGAGTTATTAGAGCATGTATCTGTAATCCAGGTTGTGTGTGATCTGTAGGCACTAAGCTTGTGTTCTGACGTTATTCGGCGGGGTTCGAGGCCTCATTAAGAGAGCCGGACCTCCTCCTACTCCTCCTCCTCCTCATCTCTGCTAACGATGCTCTGGGGAGCGGATCTCGCTGCTGATTGGTCAGCTGCTCTGAGAGACCTCATCCCTCCTGCATCAGCACCAGCTCACTTCACTAGTTCCAGCGGCGCTGACTAACCTAACTAGTCCAGAGATGATGGGCAGCGCGTGTCTCTTCTGCTCTTCAGTGCTCTTCATCAGCTTCTTCTGTTCATCTGTCGGTGAGTAACTCCAGCTCAGTAACACATCACAGGAGCATTGCTCTGATTTGAGAAAGTTACTTCATCAGTTTTGTGATTCTAAAATTATGATGTAGGCTGACTTGTGCATTCCTATATTGAAAGTCGAGAATAATTTACAATTAGCCCTTAAGGATACTAAAGGAATTCATTAAAATGGATAAAATGATATTCTTATTTGATTTTCTATTGAATATATTCAGAAACTCCACTATTTTGAGCTGAATGAAGTCTCAAAATACTATTGTTTTTATCATCACAGTCTTTCATCTAACACTAGTGTCTAAGTGTCTAAAGAAATGTAAATAGATGTATAAATCTAGTTTTTCTTGCATTTTGCTTAAATCCTTTTTAAAAGATTCCCTTAAGAATTATTTGTGTGTGTGTTTGTGAGAGAGTGTGTGTGTGTGTGTGTGAGAGAGCGTGTGTGTGTGTGTGTGTGAGAGAGAGAGAATGTGTGTGTGTGTGTGTGTGAGAGAGAGAGAATGTGTGTGTGTGTGTGTGTGAGAGAGAGAGAATGTGTGTGTGTGTGTGTGTGAGAGAGAGAGAATGTGTGTGTGTGTGTGTGTGAGAGAGAGAGAATGTGTGTGTGTGTGTGTGTGAGAGAGAGAGAATGTGTGTGTGTGTGTGTGTGAGAGAGAGAGAATGTGTGTGTGTGTGTGTGTGAGAGAGAGAGAATGTGTGTGTGTGTGTGTGTGAGAGAGAGAGAATGTGTGTGTGTGTGTGTGTGAGAGAGAGAGAATGTGTGTGTGTGTGTGTGTGAGAGAGAGAGAATGTGTGTGTGTGTGTGTGTGAGAGAGAGAGAATGTGTGTGTGTGTGTGTGTGAGAGAGAGAGAATGTGTGTGTGTGTGTGTGTGAGAGAGAGAGAATGTGTGTGTGTGTGTGTGTGAGAGAGAGAGAATGTGTGTGTGTGTGTGTGTGAGAGAGAGAGAATGTGTGTGTGTGTGTGTGTGAGAGAGAGAGAATGTGTGTGTGTGTGTGTGTGAGAGAGAGAGAATGTGTGTGTGTGTGTGTGTGAGAGAGAGAGAATGTGTGTGTGTGTGTGTGTGAGAGAGAGAGAATGTGTGTGTGTGTGTGTGTGAGAGAGAGAGAATGTGTGTGTGTGTGTGTGTGAGAGAGAGAGAATGTGTGTGTGTGTGTGTGTGAGAGAGAGAGAATGTGTGTGTGTGTGTGTGTGAGAGAGAGAGAATGTGTGTGTGTGTGTGTGTGAGAGAGAGAGAATGTGTGTGTGTGTGTGTGTGAGAGAGAGAGAATGTGTGTGTGTGTGTGTGTGAGAGAGAGAGAATGTGTGTGTGTGTGTGTGTGAGAGAGAGAGAATGTGTGTGTGTGTGTGTGTGAGAGAGAGAGAATGTGTGTGTGTGTGTGTGTGAGAGAGAGAGAATGTGTGTGTGTGTGTGTGTGAGAGAGAGAGAATGTGTGTGTGTGTGTGTGTGAGAGAGAGAGAATGTGTGTGTGTGTGTGTGTGAGAGAGAGAGAATGTGTGTGTGTGTGTGTGTGAGAGAGAGAGAATGTGTGTGTGTGTGTGTGTGAGAGAGAGAGAATGTGTGTGTGTGTGTGTGTGAGAGAGAGAGAGAGAGAGAGTGAGTGTGTGTGTGTGTGTGTGTTTCGGTGAGTTTTTATAGTGCTTTATGATTTTGGAGAGGGATATCTTTGAGTCTGGTATACAATTTCAATATTTTACAGTGAAAATAAATGAACAAATTAGTAAGTTAATAAATGATTGCCTTTGTATTTATGATTGCAGAAAGCTATCCAAGTCCACTGACAGATTGTGATGATTATGGAGATTATATTCAGGTATGAGAAGACATGGTTTAATGCATTTTTTGGCTTGTTTATTGTTTTATAATTCACTATCTATCTGATGATCAACAGTGTGGAATAATTAACTGTTTTCAGCATTGATAATAATCAGAAATGTTTGTTGAGCAGCAGATCAGCATATTATACTGATTTCTGAAGATCATGTGACACTGAAGACTGGAGTAATGATGCTGAAAATACAGCTGCACATCACAGAAATACATTACAGTTTAACAGAGATTCACAGAGAAAACAGCTGTTTTACATTAGAATAATATTTCACAATTTTTACAGTATTTTTTATCAAATTAATGCAGCCCTGATGAGCAGAAGAGACTTCTTTCATTAAGATATCCTAATTATTCCAAACTTTAGACCACCGATATTTGTGACCAATACAATACATCGCTTGAGTCAAAATGATCCATTTTTCTTTTATGCCAAAAATCATTAGGATATTAATTAAAGATCATGTTCCATGAAGATATTTTGTAAATGTCCTACCGTAAATATATCAAAACTTAATGTTTGATTAGTAATATGCATTGCTGAGAACTTCATTTGGACAACTTTAAAGATGATTTTCTCAATATTTAGATTTTTTTGCACCCTCAGATTCCAGATTTTCAAATATTGTCCGATCCTAACAAACCATACATCAATGGAGAGATTATTTATTCAGCTTCAGATGCTGTCTTGTGTGTTTCAGGGCTCGTCTCTGTTAAGCTCTCTGTGTGGTGTGGAGTGGAGGAATCAGGATCAGGAGCAGATCCAGAATGTCTTCAAGAGGGTAAGATCTCTCAAACACATGCCACACATCAGTCTGAAGATGTTCTGACAGCGCTGACGTCTCTTCTGCTCTGCAGTTTCTCTTTCACTATTCTAAAGCACACAACTCAGTGGGCTCGGTGGAGAGAGAGGTATGAAGAGCTCCTCTCACTGCATTCTGTCTGTATTGCATGTTATTTATTGCTGATGAGTGAATGTTTGATTTTCAGTCTCACTCGGTTCATCCGCTCATGCGTCTCTCGCCCAGACTCTCTCCGCGCAGGAAGAAACAGCAGGTGTGATTTCCTTCTGTTCCTGTTATTGATCCGTCGTTAAAGGTGTGAAAGCTGGAGGTCAGAACAATATCAAACACAGCCCTGCATCTACACACCAACTCCACTGGTTTGCAAAAAAAAAGAAAGTCAATAAATTAGAGAATCTGATGATGCCGAGTTAAATTTAATTTTAACAACATTTTTTATGGCTTTAGTTTTAGTTAACTATAATTATCAGCCACATCTGTCTCTGATCATAACAAAAATGCGAAGTAAATCAAAATCAGTAAGAAACATGCATTGGGTTGGATTGAGCATTGCCTTTCTCTGATGCCTGATTGCCTTTCAGATAATGTATAAATCTCAATTTTTTTAAATTGACCCTTATTACTGGTTTTGTGCTCCAGGGTCACACATAGTATTTTTCTATCATATCTTATATATAAAGTATGTGTGTGTTTCAGGACACATTTATGAGCACACACACACACACACACACAGACAGACAGACACACACACACACACACACACAGACAGACAC
>NW_015506805.1:30989-40686 GCF_001515645.1 Sinocyclocheilus grahami
CGGGGCTTCTCTGGGAGGAAGGATCCTACATTCAGAAACACTGATGACTGCAGCTCCAATCAGTCTACATCCATTTACTGAAACTGATCAGATTACAGTCACCGCTCAATAATAATAATAATGTCTGTTCTCTCTGGTGTTTTACTACTACTGGTGTTTGAGATACTCATAGCTTTTATTAATACTTCAAATTCGTTCTTGTTTGGATATTTAGCATTTCCAATTTCATTTCAGTTAGAGTTGCAGTCATTTGTTTTGTTATGGAAGCTTGCTTCCACGTTATAAAAATAATTGCAACTTTGTTTCTCACAATTCTGACTTTTCTTTCAAGCAATGCTGAATAAAAGCTGCCAGACGTACATTTTCTGAGAAGAAGTCAGAATTATGAGATAAAGAGTCATAATGACTGTTTTTTATTATTCTGTGGCAGAAACAGGCTTTCAAATGTTGTTGTTGTTTTAAATGCATCTAAATAGTTTTTCAGACATTTTAATTTCAGATTTAGTTTTATTTATGTTAATACTTAAAGTTAAAATTAAAACACAAATGAGAAATGCTGCTTTGGCAACTAGCTGAAGTTTATTTGTCATATTTTATTTCAGCTGACTTTTTTTTTCAATTAACAAAAAATGTTTTTATTTTCGGTCTTAGTTTTAGTGGAGTATAATAACAGTAACTGTAATCAAACTACTCTCTAAAGCCCCGCCCCCACCGCCAGAGCAGGCGAATGATTGACAGGCAGAGACGTCTTCTGATTGGAGGAGCGGCTGCCACTCTCAGAGACAGGTGTGATTCTCAGTAGCCAAAGTCTATTTGCTATATTAAAGGGATAGTTCACCCAAAAAAGAAAATGTGATGTTTATCTGCTTAGCCCCGGGACATCCGAGATGTAGGTGACTTTGTTTCTTCAGTAGAACACAAACGGAGATTTTTAACTCAAACCGTTGCAGTCTGTCAGTCATATAATGTAAGTGGATGGGAATCACGGCTTTGAGAGTCAAAAAAACATACACAAACAAAACCAAATTAAACCCTGCGGCTCCTGACGATACACTGATGTGTAACGACACGAAACGATCGGTCTGTGCAAGAAACTGAACAGTATTTATATCGTTTCTTACATCTCATTCACTCAATGTCTGAACTGTCCTGAGCGTGTTCTCAACAGCAGGCCGTTCGCGTCTTCTTCTTCTTGCTTTACGGCAGATCACAGACTTATAAGTGCATTACTGCCACCGATCTCTCAAATGAACCATTGACACTCCTAATTGAGATTGTAGATAGTGTCATTGGTCCATTTGAGAGAGAGGTGCAGGTAATGCACTTAAGAAGAAGAAGACACCTCAGGTGCTGGCTGTTGAGAACGTGCTCAGGACAGTTCGAACAGTGTGTGAGAGAGTGTGTGTGTGAGAGAGAGAGTGTGTGTGTGTGTGTGAGAGAGAGTGTGTGTGTGTGTGAGAGTGTGTGTGTGTGTGCTGCCACCTATCTCTCAAATGAACCATTGACACTCCTAATTGAGATTGTAGATAGTGTCATTGGTCCATTTGAGAGAGAGGTGCAGGTAATGCACTTAAGAAGAAGAAGACACCTCAGGTGCTGGCTGTTGAGAACGTGCTCAGGACAGTTCGAACAGTGTGTGAGAGAGTGTGTGTGTGAGAGAGAGAGTGTGTGTGTGTGTGTGAGAGAGAGCGTGTTCAGTGTGTTTTAGTCATTTTATAATATTTATGCTGTTTTTTTTGTCTTGTTTTCCAGTATAAATATCTAAACATCCTTAAATCAAGATGCATTTACTGGAGAAGTAAAATAAACATATGAACTCGTTTTCTGAAAAAATAATCAAAATTATAGAAGCCCATTTCTGCCACTTGATAATTTTTTAAGTCGTTACTTTTTTCCCTCAGAACTCTCAATACTCACAATTGTTAGAAAAGTATTTTTTCCTCAAATTTGCAATTGCAAGTTTATAGCTGACAATCCGGATTAAACAAAAGTCAGAAATGTGAAATAATTACCTTTTTTATTCCGTGGTGGAAACAGGCTTCCTTATAATATGAAGTGCGTTTTTGCTTCCAACCTGAAGAAATATCTGCCAGTCGCCTAATAAAAATAACATTCTCCCTTTGAATAAATCAGATTTTTCTAACTGGCAACATTTTTTTTCTTGTCTCAAGCAAAAACTCGCTTAAATTTGATACATTTTTCAGAAAATAAGACTTCTTATATTCATTTTGTATCTCCAGTAAATCTTGAATTAATGTTATTTGCTCCGAGAACCGAGACAGAAATACTGAGGAACAGCGGTTTTGCAGCATGTTATTTAAAATATGTAAAGTAAAGCCGGATTTGTAGTTACTGCGTCGTCAGAGAGAACTGCAGAACACAGAACACAAGCTCGCGCTGCAGAGGCTCTGTTTGTCTCGAGACTGCAGAACAAATGAGCGTGACCGCACACATAAACTCAGAAGAAACACACCGAGGTAAACATTCACAATGTTTAGTTTATTCATAACATGATATAGTTAAGTAACACCATGACAAGTGAGCTATTTTACTCAATATTCTCACGATGCAAAAAACAAACAAACATTCAAAACCGCTACAGAGTGCACGCATTACGAGAAGTCTAGTGCGCTCTTTCACTGCATGATTCAGTCTTCTAAAATACATTCAGAAGGATCTCTAATTCAAGACATGGGGGCAGAAAATGTGTATATTTATACTCAACTTCACACGGAAGACTGCCTTTTTTTCTCCAAAAATTAGCATATACAAATGTGATATTGATTTTTTTACAACAGTTCAATAAACTAGAAGAGACTTGCGTTTTAGACACCGTATTGCTTGTTTTTGCACTATTTCGCCAACAAAAATAACTCCAAACAAAGCCACAGCGCTGTTTTGCGTCTCTGAGCAACATGACGGTGTTTCGTTCCCGAATGAATCAAGCGTTTAAATTTTCACATTTAAAGTATCTTTTCATTTTAAAATTATTTCAAATATCAGTATTCAATGTTTTATGTTTAATATATCAAAACATTATTTATGCATGTGTAACTGCAGGTTAAAGCATTCATGTCCTGCATTAAACTGTGTGTAAACACATCTAAATGCCACTTCAGATGCTGCTTAAGTCTGGATTGCAAAGATGAATTTTATTGATACTGATTTAATTTGCTTGGTAACAGCCCAAATGTCTTATTCTTATTCACTGATTAAATGTAAGAATTTGACTCAAAAGATAATGCACACTTATAGAAAAATGGCTTTATAAAGGTAAAATGCCCATAAAAGGTCAAATCTATTTAAACGTATCTGACCACCACACAGAATATGAAGAATATCAAAAACTTTAGGAGTCGGCTGTCCACGAAAGTCCTGAAGATAGCAGCATGATAACACACTCAATCAGCTGAGTGAATGATCGTTCAGTGTCTTACCGCCACTCACTGGTAGTTCAGCTGAGAAGTTTGTTGAAAAGTATGCATTTTTCCCCTCAACATTTCTTATTTGTATATTCATAAATGTATTTAACACATTAAGCTCATAACATTATTTATTGCAGTTGTAAGTATTATTTGCAGTGTAAATTATTTAATCTGACTGGTAGCAACCCTATAGTGTATATTGAATGCATTGATAAATTGTAATAATTTGACATGTAAGATGATGCATACATCTAAAAAGGTTAAAAATAGGCCTTTGTAAAGGTAAATATGCAGATTTAAGTATGTAAAAGCTGATAGAACACTGATGAAAATATTGCTTCAGAATAAATTGTTTACTCCACCAGAAATCTCAGCGATGCAGGGATATTTTGTATGGAATATTGTCTGCTGACATGAAAAGTTCACTGTATATCATATTAATAAATACCATTTATTACAGCATTGATATTTTGTCTTTTTAATTTATATAATTATTAAATATTACATATATGCATGTAATAAAATGTGTATTTCCATTACAGGTTTAGGTCTTAAATTTCATATAAGGTGGTATTAAAAAGGTCTTAAATGTAACTTGTTCAAGTCTGCAGAAACCCTGGGAGTAGGAGTTTATATGAATGTGTCTCTGACGGGAACTGACTGTCTTTAGAAACGTTTAGATGGCATTTTCTTTTCATCTTGCCTCTGTATAACGCATATTAAAGTTTATAAGCGCAGCGCTGCTTTGTTTACAGCGGAAACCAAGGAAACACTGTATCATTGAGTGCATTTACATGCACAGTCTTAAGCCGATTATGCTTAATAAGCCGAAAACGCACTTGGTCATGTAAACGCGGTAACCCGTTTTCTGACAGACTTTTTCATGCTGCGTTTATAACTGCATGAGAGGATAATATATGAGCTGTAAGTTGACATGTTGCAAGCTTAATTTAACATCACAACTGACAAATGTATTGAATACTCTGAGTCAGATACACAAATGATTGAGGCCCTGTCCCAAATGGCACCCTAACCCCTCGCAGTCTTCCTCGGAGTCCGCACTTTCGTGACGTAATGCAGCTTTGACTGTCGGGTAGAAGTCTGCTGCGGAGCTCGTACCAGTGCGGGCTCAGCAGAAGTGCGGATCGAGGGCACATAACAGCCGCAAAGGGGGCGCTCGCGAGCACCTTTCTGAATGCTAAAATGACGAATGGGACACCCTACGTTCTCGTGGACTTAACGGACACGCACATGCGGCGGACATTGTAAGTCCGTAAGACCGCAAGTGCACATGAAGTGTTCCATTTGGGACAGGGCCTATATTTTGACATCACTACTGGGAAATAACCTGGTTTATTAATGAAAGTTAGTAATTCTAACTGAAAGCGACACTGACTCTGGTTTTTCATGTGTAATGCTGTAACGCTGCTTGATTTAAGGCTGTCTACTGCATAAAGTACTAGCCTATATAAATAAATGTGACGTGACTGGACTTTACTGGAGTACTGAACAAACACCCACATGGTTGTAATCAGATGCTTTCTGAACTGCTGCTTTCTCACCGCTGTCAGTTTCTGTTGTTTATTTCGTTATTGAGAGGAAAGCGCAGAGCATATATTTACAGATTCATCAAAACGCCGCTCAGCAGCTTCAGGTTCAGCTGCGTTTGCTCTGAAGTGCTGTGTCTTCTTCTCTTGGCTGAATTACAGTCTTGCGCTACAGCGCCACACTGGTCAGACCGCATTATTGCAGGCTCTTGCATGAGATCAAACGACTACTCGACAGTAGGGATGTAACTATCAAAATCTCATGATACGATAATATTGCGATATGAAGTCCACGATACGATATTTATTACAATATTTAAAAAGAGAAAAAGTATTTCAGTAGTACAAATATTTTTTACATTTTAAAGTTAAATTATTCTATCTAATGCACTTTGAGAGTCAAAATTAAGAGCTCCAACCCAATGTTCTTAACTAAGAAAACTTGAGTCAAAAGCAAGTCAGTGAATTGACTTTAACCTGAACTTTAAAGTGGACTCAACCCTCTTTTTATTTGTGATCTACTGTCTAAGTCTAAACTACATTCACACTGGTGTTTGAGGAAGCCAAACACATTAGAATATAATAATTAGAGCCCGACCGATGTATCGTTTAGCCGATATTATCGGCCGATATGAGCCTGTCGCCGATATATCCGTATCGGCGAATATGCCACTGATATGAAATTTTTTTTTTACAGAACATATAACGCAGATAAAATGCTTGAAATGGTGTAATTACGTAGTTTGTCCAGCAGAGCGCGCTCCATTGTTTGCTACTGGCGACCTGGATGAAACACTTTAAAGCTTAAGTTAAAACTTTCAACGGCCATATCTCCGTAAAGGCGCGGCGAATCCGCACCAAATTCGGGGGATCCCTTCAGCTAGAGGAACCCTCTCGAAAGCAAATTGAGTGTACGTCTAGAGGCCCGCTTTCGAGTCATTATCATTCAAAAGTTAGTAAGTTAGATTTAAAAAAAGAGGCACTTATTAATCAAAAACTCATTAAATTGATCAAATGTTATAGTAAAGACATTTATAATATTACAAACATCATATTATGCATATGATATTATACATCATGTTAGTATTTGTTATACTGCTTTTAATTTATGCTTATCTGCATATTATACTGATTTCTGAAGATCATGTGACACTGAAGACTGGAGGAATGATGCTGAAAATACAGCTGCGCATCACAGGAATACATAGCTGTTTTCTATGTGAATATGTGTTAAACTGTAGTTTTACATTGCAATAATATTTCACATTTTTTTAAGTATTTTTGATTAAATAATTGCAGCCTTGGTGAACAGAAGAGACTTCTTTCAAAAGCAGTAAAACATCTTAATTATTCCCAAATTTGACCGGCGGTCTAAGACACGACTCGTATCTGAAATCTGTTTAGATTCACCCAAAAGTTTCCATCGGTGATCACTTTTACATTTTGAGCAGCCTTGTGCTAAATCATCTTTCCAAATGTCTGCAAAAGTGCACAAGATTGAGTAAGTTAGACTAAAGCAACAGCTGCTGTGGGTCTTGTTGAAGCTGAAATTCTGTACCGCCATTCCTCATACAAATGTTTGGAGAAGCAGTGGGTGAAACATTTCTGCTTTTTGAGTTTGAGTTGGATGTACTTTTATATCCAACTTTATATAAAGAGCTGAGCGATAAGTATTCCAGAGATGTATAATGATGAGTTTCACTGATGGTTTGTGTCTTTGGTTCAGAGCGTCAGTCGGAGCTGCCCACTCAGAGTAAGGCCAGTTTTCCCAGCCTGCTCAGCGACCCCGACCCAGACTCCTCTAACTCGGGCTTCGACAGCTCCGTGGCCAATCAGATCACAGAGTCTCTGGTGACCGGCCCGCGGCCGCCTCTGGAGAGTGAGTGTGACATGCTCGTGTTTCTGATGTGTTTTAAAGGAGAAGAATCAACATTTCCTGATCATTTACTCACCCCCATGTCATCCAAGATGTCCAAGTCTTTCTTTCTTTCGTTTTTTAAGGAAAACATTCCAGGATTGTTCTCCATATAGTGCACTTCAGTGGTGCTCAACGGATTGAAGGTTAAAATGCAGTTTCAAAGAGCTCTACACGATCCCAGCCGAGGAATAAGAGTCTTATCTAGCTAAACAATCGCTCATTTTCTTGAAGATATTTAAAATGTATATACTTTTTAACCTCAAATGCTCGTCCGCATTAGCTGCATTAAAACTGCATTTTAACCTCCAACCCATTGATCTCCTTTGAAGTCCACTATATGGAGAACAATCCTGGAATGTTTTCCTTAAAGGGGGTCATCGGATGCAAAATTCACTTTTACATGTTGTTTGAACATAAATGTGTGTTGGCAGTGTGTGTGCACATCCACCCAATAATGATAAAAATCCACCCAGTGCTTTTTTTTATTTTTTATCCTTAAAAACTATAACCCCTTTCTCAGATCAAGCCGTTCTCAGATTCTTGGCTGTGTGACGTCACAGAGACCCAGGCCCCTCCCACGATTGTTGATTGACAGTAGCGTTTTATCACAGCTCCGCCCTGAGTGAGCTGTCGTCAGCCGGAGCAGATGTAGACAAGAATGACTCCTAAGCGATTGAGGTGTTCTGTTGTTGGATGTAATAATGAACAGCAGTCCTCATTTACTCTCGACATCTGAGCCGCTGAAGACGCAGTGGATTACATTTGTTTCTGAAGGGAACGCGCCCCCGATCTACATAAATGTGTTTATGTTTGCGTGAATAATTTGTGATCCAGCTTCACCTACAGAAGAACTGAGTATAAGGTTTTTTATGAATCTTTGCAAATCGCCTTTCCTAATAATGTGCTAGTTAGCAAGTTCTGCGGCTAAAGTAAACAGTACGGCTCAACACCCCACAGAAGAGAGGGGCGGGGTCAGCAAAGCTCATTAGCATTTAAAGGGACATGCACTGAAACGGCTCGCTGTGAACAGAGCTGTTTTTGACAGGGTAAAAGGGTGTTTTTTACACTACCATTGAGAAATTTTAACCAAAGTATTTTCTTTAAGACCCTGAAGAATCATATCAGCTTGTGGAAAATGGGCATCTGATGACCCCTTCAAGAACCTTAATTTCTTTTCAGCAGAAGAAAGAAAGACATGAACATCTTGGATGACGTGTGTGGGTAAATGATCGGGAAATTGTTATTCTGGAAGTGAACTGATCGTTTAACTGGTGTGCAGATGCAGCTAAACGTCTCGTTTCATCTCGTCTGTCAGGCCACTTCCGGCCCGAGTTCATCCGGCCCGCTCCGCCGCTGCTGGTGTGTGAGGACGAGCTGTCGTGGCTCAACCCGTGTGAGCCGGATCACCGGATACAGTGGGACCGGTCCATGTGTGTGCGCAACGGCACGGGAGTGGAGATCAAGCGCATCATGGCCAAAGCCTTCAAGAGTCCGCTATCAGCGGCACAGCAGACGCAGGTCAGACGCAAAACCTTTCCTCAACACATCCAGGTCACATCTCTCCCCAAACACAAGGGTTTTTGTATCGTGTCATTATTTTTGTGTCAATTAAACTGTAATGTATTTCTGTGATGCGCAGCTGTATTTTCAGCATCATTCCTCCAGTCTTCAGTGTCACATGATCTTCAGAAATCAGTATAATATGCTGATCTGCTGCTCGAGAAACATTTCTGATTATTATCAATGTTGAACACAGTTGTGCTGCAGAAAATAATCATATCTACAGCATTGTGAAAAAGTCACTCTGTTAAAAACTGTTAAACAACATTACAGTTTACAGAGATTCACATAGAAAACAGCTGTTTTAGATTATAATAATATTTCACTGTTTTTAGGGGTGTAACGGTACACAAACATGACGTTCGGTACATACCTCGGTTTTGACATCACGGTTCGGTATGGTTTCGGTACAGCAGGAGGAAAAAATACTAAACATACTGTATATATGTATTTTTTTTTTATTAAACAATGTTTTACTGAACAAATTGCTCTTTATTTAAATAAATGTAATTATTATTAAATCAAAAAAAAATCTAAGTGTATTAAAAACTAATTAAAAACTTGTATTAGGGCTGGACAATAATTCAATATCAATATGTATCGCAATATAATTCTTTTCAATAACGGTGATATGATTTTTAAACACATTTCCGATATTTCGATATACATTACCAGTGTTTCCCATACATTGATGTATTTGTGGCGTTTGACTTCGCTGAATAAACATGAGCGCTGCACGTTTCACAATCATAACACGGCGCGGGTGTTTTATATGAATGTATCTCTGAAGGGACCCGACTGTCTTCAGAATAGTTTAGATGGCATGTTTATCTGATTGCATTTATTTGATTCAAAATGCACCAAAAGCAGTAACATTTGGAAATATTTGTACTATTTAAAATTACTGCTTTCTGTGTGAATATCTGTTAAAGTGTAATGTATTTCTGTGATGTGCAGCTGTATTTTCAGCATCATTCCTCCAGTCTTCAGTGTCACATGATCTTCAGAAATCAGTATAATATGCTGATCTGCTGCTCGAGAAACATTTCTGATTATTATCAATGTTGAACACAGTTGTGCTGTTGAAATCACAGGAATACATTATATTTTCAAATAGAAAACAGTTATTTTAAATAGTAAAAATATGTCAAAATGTTACTGTTTTTGCTGCATTTCTGATCAAATGAATGCAGGCTTGGTGAGCAGAAGAGAATTCTTTAAAAAACATGAAAAATCTTACTGTTCAA
>NW_015506805.1:40706-43582 GCF_001515645.1 Sinocyclocheilus grahami
TCAAAATGTTACTGTTTTTGCTGCATTTCTGATCAAATGAATGCAGGCTTGGTGAGCAGAAGATAATTCTTTAAAAAAACATTAAAAATCTTACTGTTCAACAACTTCTGACTGGTGTGTTAGCCTATAGTTTGAAGTAAGAAATATTAATGTTAATAAGGAGAGTCTGAGATTTATTTGACAGGGATTTCACATTTCTTGTCTGTATGAAGGCTAAATACCAATAAAAGGTGAACATTTATTTATTTGCGCCATTTTTTCCCTAAAATATTATATAGTTTTATAGGAGTAGGTTTCATAGAGTTGGCAAATTCATTTTTCATAAGTTTGTAGGTACAGACATCTGTTGTGGCCGTTCTTGGCCGTTTTTATGAGGCTTTTTTAATAGTGTTCATATCGATATCTGAATTATATCGTATCGACCGAAATTAAGAAATATATCGTGATATAAATTTTGGCCATATCGTCCAGCCCTAACTTGTATGCAAACATGTAAATTGCACTCAATAATTATAGGTTACAATTTCTGTTTGTTGTTGAAATATAATCATTTACACAGTGGCTGTCATAACTTGCTTCATAAAAGATTTAGTTAAATATACATTACGAGATTAATTTAACTTTGATCAAATAAATGCAGTCTATACAGTATGTGTAAATAAATGCAAAAACATTAAAAACCTTACCCGCCTGTAACGTTTCAATGGTAGTGTACATTTTATTCCAAACGATATTCATTACTGTAATACATATGTAACTGTAATAAATGAAAGTCAGTGCAACAATGTATAAATACTTAATGTATAATCTTTGATTTCTCAAAGATAACTCTCTCTCTCTCATCAGCTGCTAGGTGAACTGGAGAAGGACCCAAAGCTGGTTTATCACATCGGTCTGACTCCAGCCAAACTACCGGACCTGGTTGAGAACAACCCTCTGGTGGCCATCGAGATGCTCCTGAAGCTGATGTCCTCCAGCCAGATCACGGAGTATTTCTCTGTCCTGGTCAACATGGACATGTCGCTGCACTCCATGGAGGTGGTCAACAGGTGCGCCGTCCTTCTCGTCGGGTTTATTTCAGTGCAGGTGAACAGGATCGTGTGCCCTGAGCTCTGAAGATGTTTGTTCTTTAATCTGTAGATTAACCACAGCGGTGGATCTTCCTCCTGAGTTCATCCATCTCTACATCTCCAACTGCATCTCCACGTGTGAGCAGATCAAAGACAAGTACATGCAGGTAAACGCACACCGCACACGGACCATGATGCACCTGTGTGAGCAACATTCACAGGCCACACAGAGGACAGACTCATGCATTCAGTCAACATGATCTTCAGGAAATCATTATTAATTAACAGCGTTATGGAATTGAATAAGTGTGAATCTGTATGGAGATAAGTGAAAAAAATGAATGAATTCAAGGCACATAGGAGTTTGAGTTAAAAATAAAAATCTAATTGAGTCAAAAAGATCAATAAAAAAATCCATCAGTGTTTTTTTAACAAAATAAGAATCAAGATTTTTCAAATGTTATGCATGCTTTAATGCACTTATCAAAATGACTAAAGCAGTCAAATGTCAAAATATTGGTTTTAATGACACAAAGAAGTGTTCAAAATGCATAATTTATCTTACAGTCCGCAAAGGATTGGAAAAATAACTTTACATAAACGTTACATAAAGTTTGTAAATGTGATCCTGGAGCACAAAACCAGTCATAAGGGTCCATTTTTTTCGAAATTGAGATGTATGCATCATCTGAAAGCTGAATAATAATCTCTCCATTGATGTATGGTTTGTTAGGATCGGACAATATTTGAAAATCTGGAATCTGAGGGAGCAAAAAAATCTAAATATTGAGAAAATCATCTTTAAAGTTGTTCAGATGAAGTTCTTAGCAATGCATATTACTAATCAAACATTAAGTTTTGATATATTTACGGTAGGAGATTTACTAAATATCTTCATGGAACATGATCTTTACTTAATATCCTAATGATTTTTGGCATAAAAGAGAAATGTATAATTGTGACCCATACAATGTATTGTTGGCTATTGCTACAAATATCCCCCAGCGACTCAACACTGCTTCTGTGCTGCAGGGACACATATATAAGCTTTTTTTTAACCAGCTGTGAATTTCTGTCTCTGTTTGGATGCAGAAAAGGAGGGAACATCTGCTCATATTTGCATTCTCTCCTGCCTCTGATCATAATTCTGATCAAGAAATCAGGATCAGGCATCAACTAATGTCACACGTGTGAAAATAGGCTGAGAAGTCGATGTAATGTGGCTCAGATTCGGACCGGAATCGTGTGTTTGTGGTGTTTTTCTGCTACGAAAATGCTACGAAACGCATCGTATTTAGAAAGAAAGTGTGACGTGAAACAGCAAAGCAGACACTATTTTTGGAAGCAGCAGCCAAAATGAGTTCGAAACTTGTATTGATTTCATTCATATCACGTAATGCTCTGTGATCAGTGATTTCATCCGTACATTTACAGTAGAACAAACTTAGCATATCCTGACATTACTTTGAAAATAATATTTTCTAAATTAATTTAATGGTAGGCAATATTATTTTAAAACTTACAATATGAATTTAAAATATTTAAAATGTATGCAGTCAGTGTGTCATCCTGAATTTTAGCAAAACTACTGCACACTCAACTCGTCTGATTTGGTGTTAATTGATTTCTGTGAACTACGTTATATAGATACAATGTTACAGCAGTTATTTGGCCACATAATAGCTAACTAGGGATATAACGATATCAAAATCTCACGATACGATACTTATTGCGATATTTTAAAATAAAAAAAGACACATGAAGAATCAGGGGGGGGGGGGGGGTGTGGGGGGGTAAAAATAATGA